>NC_140224.1:14001932-14059432 GCF_951802725.1 Rutilus rutilus
TTTAAATCTAAACACCTTGAAGACTAAACCAAACTGCCGTTCTATATATATTAGCCAATGAAACTCATTTAAACTAATAAACTCTAATCTCATACATTTATAAACTAATTAACTTAAATTTAATAGCTAATTAACTAATAAACTCATGAATTCATAGACTTATGAACTCTTAAACTCATAAATTAATAAACTCTGAACTCTAAACTCATTTAAACTTATAAACTTTAAACTCAAAAACTCGTACACTTATAAACTCTAAACTCATAAACTCTGAGTGTGTGTGTGTGTCTGAGTGAGTGAGTGTGTGAGCGAGGTAGTCTGTGTGTGTGTGTGTGTGTGTGTGTGTGTGTGTGTGTGTGTGTGTGTGTGTGTTTGTGTGTATCTATCTAACTTATTTATATATCTATCATAAACTTCAAACTACTTTAAACTACTTTAAACTTCAAACCACTTTAAACTTCTTTAGTTTAATGCTTCCAGCTCCCAAGCAACTCCATAGCAACCAAACTTGAGTACCCTAGCAACCGTTTTGCAAGACCTATATCTCTGTATCAGAACATCGTATAGAGATGAGTTTTGGCTCTTTTGACTCATGCTAGCAAACAGCACTTCCAACATGCTACACATGCTAGCAGTGAATAGCTACATGCTAATAGCAATTAGTTAAGTGTTGAATCATGCCAAGATCATGCTAAGAACTCTATAAAAACTCCATAGTAACCATCTGTGACAACTACCAACCACCTAGTAACACCATATCAACCGCCCTGAATACCATAGCAACCACCCAGAACACCCTAGCAACCGCCTAGCAACCACCCAGAACACCCTAGCAACCACCCAAAATACCTTAGAACACCCTAGCAACACCATAGCAACCACTCAGAACACCCTAGCAACCACCCAAAATACCTTAGAACACCCTAGCAACACCATAGCAACCACTCAGAACACCCTAGCAACTGCCTAACAACCACCCAGAACACCCTAGCAACACCATAGCAACCACCCAGAACACCCTAGCAACCACCCAAAATACCTTAGAACACCATAGCAACACCATAGCAACCACTCAGAACACCCTAGCAACCACCCAAAATACCTTAGGACACCCTAGCAACACCATAGCAACCACTCAGAACACCCTAGCAACTGCCTAACAACCACCCAGAACACCCTAGCAACCACCCAAAATACCTTAGAACACCCTAGCAACACCATAGCAACCACTCAGAACACCGTAGCAACTGCCTAACAACCACCCAGAACACCCTAGCAACCACCCAAAATACCTTAGAACACCCTAGCAACACCATAGCAACCAATCAGAACACCCTAGCAACCACCCAAAATACCTTAGAACACCCTAGCTACACCATAGCAACCACCCAGAACACCCTAGCAACCACCCAAAATACCTTAGGACACCCTAGCAACACCATAGCAACCACTCAGAACACCGTAGCAACTGCCTAACAACCACCCAGAACACTCTAGCAACCACCCAAAATACCCTAGCAACCGCCTAGCAACCACCCAGAACACCCTAGCAACCACCCAAAAGACCCTATCAACCACCCAAAATATCTTAGCAACCACCCAAAACACCCTAGCAACCACCCATAACACCCTAGCAACTGCTTAGCAACCACCCAGAACACCCTAGTAACCACCCAAAATACCCTAGCAACCGCCTAGCAACCACCCAAAAGACCCTAGCAACCACCCAAAAGACCCTAGCAACCACCCAAAAGACCCTAGCAACCGCCTAGCAACCACCCAGAACACCCTAGCAACCACCCAAAATACCTTAGAACACCCTAGCAACACCATAGCAACCACCCAGAACACCCTAGCAACCACCCAAAATACCTTAGGACACCCTAGCAACACCATAGCAACCACTCAGAACACCGTAGCAACTGCCTAACAACCACCCAGAACACTCTAGCAACCACCCAAAATACCCTAGCAACCACCCAGAACACCCTAGCAACCACCCAAAATACCCTAGCAACCGCCTAGCAACCACCCAAAAGACCCTAGCAACCACCCAAAATATCTTAGCAACCATCCAAAACACCCTAGCAACCACCCATAACACCCTAGCAACTGCTTAGCAACCACCCAGAACACCCTAGTAACCACCCAAAATACCCTAGCAACCGCCTAGCAACCACCCAAAAGACCCTAGCAACCACCCAAAACACCCTAGCAACCGCCTAGCAACCACCCAAAAGACCCTAGCAACCACCCAAAAGACCCTAGCAACCGCCTAGCAACCACCCAAAAGACCCTAGCAACCACCAAAAATATCCTAGCAACCACCCAGAACACCCTAGCAACCACCTAGCAACCACACAAAAGACCCTAGCAACCGCCTAGCAACCACCCAAAACACCCTAGCAACCGCCTAGCAACCACCCAGAATACCTTAGCAACCACCTAGCAACATCATAGCGACCACCCATAACATCCTAACAACCGCCTAGCAAAAAACTTTCCGGTCCAAACTTTCTCAAGCCAACTTAAAGTTTGTCTCGACGAACTTTCGCATCTAGTTAGTGGTGCTTGCTGAAAGCAAGGCATCACTATTGTTATCCTCCATACTTATTATTATTATTATTATTTTTATTCCACTTTTTTTTCGGCGCGTAACTCGTCCCGCACCGTTTGTCACAGACCCATGAATGAGGTGTCAAATCGACCGGCTCATTGAGGAGAGGTGTGCTATGACTTTTATAAGCGATCGGGGGTACGGCGTTCGCCCCAGGGGCAAAAAACGGGCCAAAAAAAACGCATAGACTTAACATTGCAAAAAACTTTGACGAGTCATAGCTCTGAGCGAGGATTTCGCAGAAACGTGTGAGTTGCCACATTTCAAGAGGCTGACAGGCTCTGTAAGAACATACCTCACAATGGGGTAAAAGTTGCACCCCTGGGGGGCAGGAGCGTCCCAAAGTTTCCCATTGACTTACAATGGTGTAGGACGGCCCATTTCATGGGCCGTCCTACACATTGCATAGGGATTTTGTATTGAACGTAGCTCTGGATCACAGTGTCATAGAGACAAGGGGGCGGGCTCATTTTACTCAGACGACCATTCAGTCTCTCAGGATCGTTGTTAAGCTATCAAGCCACGCCCTAGCAACCATTTAGAGCCCCTTAGCAACAAGTTCCATAGACTTCCATTGAAAGAGTTCAAAGAGATATCTCCAGACTGAATTGTCATAGAAACATGGGGGTGGTCTCATTTGACTCGGGGCAGCAAACAGCCAATCATGAATCACCTAAACACTTCCAAGCCCCTCCCTAGCAACCATTGTCGTGCACCTTAGCAACCAAAACCATAGAGGGATATCTTCCATTCTGAATGTCACAGAGGCATGGGAGTTGGTTTATATCATTCATACTGACAAGAAGCCTTTGGAGTTTCATGATTGGCAGCTGACAAGCCACTCCCTAGCAACCAAACAGAGTACCCTAGCAACCAAAATTCAAAGAGGGTTATCTTCCATTCTGAATGTCGCAGAGGCATGGGAGTTGGTTTATATCATTCATACTGACAAGCAGCCTTTGGAGTTTCATGATTGGCAGCTGACAAGCCACTCCCTAGCAACCAAACAGAGTACCCTAGCAACCAAAATCCAAAGAGGGATATCTTCCATTCTGAATGTCACAGAGGCATGGGAGTTGGTTTATATCATTCATAGTGACAAGAAGCCTTTGGAATTTCATCATTGGCAGCTGCCAAGTAACTCCATAGCAACCAAAAAGAGTACCCTAGCAACCGTTTAGCAAAACGTATATCTCTGCATCAAAACATAGTATAGAGATGGAACTTGGCTCTTTTGACTAAATCATGGTAAACTATGGTAAATCATCCTAGAATCATAGTAAATCATACTAAAACATGGTAAATCATGGTATACTATAGTAAATCATAGTAAACTATGGTAAATCGTGGTAAATCATGGTAAACTATGGTAAATCATCCTAGAATCATAGTAAATCATACTAAAACATGGTAAATCATGGTATACTATAGTAAATCATAGTAAACTATGGTAAATCATGGTAAATCATGGTAAACTATGGTAAATCATGGTAAACTATGGTAAATCATGGTAAACTATGATAAATAATGCTAAAATCAGTAAATCATACTTGAACGTGGTATATCATGGTATACTATAGTAAATCATGGTAAACTATGGTAAATCGTGGTAAATCATGGTAAACTATGGTAAATCATGGTAAACTATGGTAAATCATGCTAGAATCAGTAAATCATACTTCAACATGGTAAATCATGGTATACTATAGTAAATCATGGTAAACTATGGTAAATCATGGTAAACTATGATAAATCATGCTAGAATCAGTAAATCATACTTGAACATGGTATATCATGGTATACTATAGTAAATCATGGTAAACTATGGTAAATCGTGGTAAATCATGGTAAACTATAGTAAATCATGGTAAACTATGGTAAATCGTGGTAAATCATGGTAAACTATGGTAAATCATGGTAAACTATGGTAAATCATGCTAGAATCAGTAAATCATACTTCAACATGGTAAATCATGGTATACTATAGTAAATCATGGTAAACTATGGTAAATTATGGTAAATCATGGTAACTATGATAAATCATGCTAGAATCAGTAAATTATACTAGAACATGGTAAATTGTGGTATACTATAGTAAATCATGGTAAACTATGGTAAATCATGCTAGAATCAGTAAATCATACTTGAACATGGTATATCATGGTATACTATAGTAAATCATGGTAAACTATGGTAAATCGTGGTAAATCATGGTAAACTATGGTAAATCATGGTAAACTATGGTAAATTATGGTAAACTATGGTAAATTATGGTAAATCATGGTAAACTATGGTAAATTGTGGTAAATCATGGTAAACTATGGTAAATCATGGTAAACTATGGTAAATCATGCTAGAATCAGTAAATCATACTTCAACATGGTAAATTATGGTATACTATAGTAAATCATGGTAAACTATGGTAAATCATGGTAAACTATGGTAAATCATGGTAAACTATGGTAAATCATGCTAGAATCAGTAAATCATACTTCAACATGGTAAATCATGGTATACTATAGTAAATCATGGTAAACTATGGTAAATCATGGTAAACTATGGTAAATCATGGTAAACTATGATAAATCATGCTAGAATCAGTAAATCATACTTGAACATGGTATATCATGGTATACTATAGTAAATCATGGTAAACTATGGTAAATCGTGGTAAATCATGGTAAACTATGGTAAATCATGGTAAACTATGGTAAATTATGGTAAACTATGGTAAATTATGGTAAATCATGGTAAATTGTGGTAAATCATGGTAAACTATGGTAAATCATGGTAAACTATGGTAAATCATGGTAAACTATGGTAAATCATGCTAGAATCAGTAAATCATACTTCAACATGGTAAATTATGGTATACTATAGTAAATCATGGTAAACTATGGTAAATCATGGTAAAGTATGGTAAATCATGGTAAACTATGGTAAATCATGGTAAACTATGGTAAATCATGGTAAACTATGATAAATAATGCTAAAATCAGTAAATCATACTTGAACGTGGTATATCATGGTATACTATAGTAAATCATGGTAAACTATGGTAAATCGTGGTAAATCATGGTAAACTATGGTAAATCATGGTAAACTATGGTAAATCATGCTAGAATCAGTAAATCATACTTCAACATGGTAAATCATGGTATACTATAGTAAATCATGGTAAACTATGGTAAATCATGGTAAACTATGATAAATCATGCTAGAATCAGTAAATCATACTTGAACATGGTATATCATGGTATACTATAGTAAATCATGGTAAACTATGGTAAATCGTGGTAAATCATGGTAAACTATAGTAAATCATGGTAAACTATGGTAAATCGTGGTAAATCATGGTAAACTATGGTAAATCATGGTAAACTATGGTAAATCATGCTAGAATCAGTAAATCATACTTCAACATGGTAAATCATGGTATACTATAGTAAATCATGGTAAACTATGGTAAATTATGGTAAATCATGGTAACTATGATAAATCATGCTAGAATCAGTAAATTATACTAGAACATGGTAAATTGTGGTATACTATAGTAAATCATGGTAAACTATGGTAAATCATGCTAGAATCAGTAAATCATACTTGAACATGGTAAATCATGGTATACTATAATAAATCATGGTAAACTATGGTAAATCGTGGTAAATCATGGTAAACTATGATAAATCATGCTAGAATCAGTAAATCATACTTGAACATGGTAAATCCTGGTATACTATAGTAAATTATGGTAAACTATGGTAAATTGTGGTAAATCATGGTAAACTATGGTAAATCATGCTTGAATCAGTAAATCATACTTGAACATGGTAAATCATGGCATTCTATAGTAAATCATGGTAAACTATAGTAAATCGTGGTAAATCATGGTAAACTATGGTAAACACCTTAGCAACTGCCTAGCAACCACACTGAATACCCTAGCAACCACTTAGCAACGCCCTAGCAACCACCCAGAATACCTTGGAAACCTCCCAGAACACCATAGCAACCACCTAGTAAAACCCTAGCAACCGTGCCGAATTTTGCCACTGCAAGCACCACTTCACATTTTCTTCAGGAAATGTACATTCTAGTTATTATTATTATTCTGGACAAAGTTTGGCGCGTAACTCGCCCCGCACCGTTTGTCTCAGAGCCATGAATGAGGTGTCAAATCGACCGGCTCATTAAGGAGAGGTGTGCTATGACTTTTATAAGCGATCGGGGGTGCGGTGTTCGCCCCAGGGGCGAAAAAGCGGCCAAAAAAGTCCCATTGACTTAACATTGCGACGAACTTTGACCACACGTAGCTCTGAGCGAGGATTTCGCAGAAATGTGTGATTTGCCACATTTGAAGAGGCTGACAGGCTCTGTAAGAACATACCTCACAATGGGGTAAAAGTTGCACCCCTGGGGGGCAGGAGATGCCCAAAGTTGCCCCATTGTCTTACTATGGGGAAGGAACGTCCCGTGAAACACACATGCTTTTCCTACTATGGTAAATTGCATAGGGACTTTGTATTGAACGTAGCTCTGGATCACAGTGTCATAGAGACAAGGGGGAGGGCTCATTTTACTCAGACGACCAATCAGTCTCTCAGGATCATTGTGAAGCTATCAAGCCACGCCCTAGCAACCATTTAGAGCCCCTTAGCAACAAGTTCCATAGACTTCCATTAAAAGAGTTCAAAGAGATATCTCCAGACTGAATTGTCATAGAAACATGGGGGTGGTCTCATTTGACTCGGGGCAGTAAACAGCCAATCATGAATCACCTCAACACTTCCAAGCCCCTCCCTAGCAACCATTGTCGAGCACCTTAGCAACCAAAATCCAAAGAGGGATATCTTCCATTCTGAATGTCACAGAGGCATGGGAGTTGGTTTATATCATTCATACTGACAAGAAGCCTTTGGAATTTCATCATTGGCAGCTGCCAAGTAACTCCATAGCAACCAAAGAGAGTATCCTAGCAACCGTTTAGCAAAACGTATATCTCTGCATCAAAACATAGTATAGAGATGGGACTTGGCTCTTTTGACTAAATCATGGTAAACTATGGTAAATCAACCTTGAATCATAGTAAATCATACTAAAACATGGTAAATCATGGTATACTATAGTAAATCATAGTACACTATGGTAAATCGTGGTAAATCATGGTAAACTATGGTAAATCATGCTACAATCATAGTAAATCATACTTGAACATGGTAAATCATGGTATACTATAGTAAATCATGGTAAACTATGGTAAATCATGGTAAACTATGGTAAATCATGGTAAACTATGATAAATCATGCTAGAATCAGTAAATCATAATTGAACATGGTATATCATGGTATACTATAGTAAATCATGGTATACTATAGTAAATCATGGTAAACTATGGTAAATCGTGGTAAATCGTGGTAAACTATGGTAAATCATGGTAAACTATGGTAAATCATGCTAGAATCAGTAAATCATACTTGAACATGGTAAATCATGGTATACTATAGTAAATCATGGTAAACTATAGTAAATCGTGGTAAATCATGGTAAACTATGGTAAATCATGCTAGAATCATAGTAAATCATACTTGAACATGGTAAATCATGGTATACTATAGTAAATCATGGTAAACTATGGTAAATCATGCTAAAATCAGTAAATCAGACTTGAACATGGTAAATCATGATATACTATAGTAAATCATGGTAAACTATGCTAAATCGTGGTAAATCATGGTAAACTATAGTAAATCATGGTAAACTATGGTAAATTATGCTAGAATCAGTAAATCATACTTGAACATGGTAAATCATAGTATACTATAGTAAATCATGGTAAACTATGGTAAATGATCCTAGAATCATAGTAAATCATACTAAAACATGGTAAATCATGGTATACTATAGTAAATCATAGTAAACTATGGTAAATCGTGGTAAATCATGGTATACTATAGTAAATCATGGTAAACTATGGTAAATCATGGTAAACTATGATAAATCATGCTAGAATCAGTAAATCATACTGGAACATGGTAAATCATGGTATACTATAGTAAATCATGGTAAATCGTGGTAAATCATGGTAAACTATGGTAAATCATGCTAGAATCAGTAAATCATACTTGAACATGGTAAATCATGGTATACTATAGTAAATCATGGTAAAGTATGGTAAATCGTGGTAAATCATGGTAAACTATGGTAAATCATGCTAGAATCAGTAAATCATATTTGAACATGGTAAATCATGGTATACTATAGTAAATCATGGTAAACTATGGTAAATCGTGGTAAATAATGGTAAACTATGGTAAATCATGGTAAACTATGGTAAATCATGCTAGAATCAATAAATCATACTTGAACATGGTAAATCATGGTAAACTATGGTAAATCGTGGTGAACTATGGTAAATCATGGTAAACTATGGTAAATCATGGTAAACTATGATAAATCATGCTAGAATCATAGTAAATCATACTTGAACATGGTAAATCATGGTATACTATAGTAAATCATGGTAAACTATGGTAAATCATGGTAAATCATGCTAGAATCAGTAAATTATAATTGAACATGGTAAATCGTGGTATACTATTGTAAATCATGGTAAACTATAGTAAATCGTGGTAAATTGTGGTAAATTGTGGTAAACTATGGTAAATCATGCCTGAATCAGTAAATCATACTTGCACATGGTAAATCATGGTATACTATAGTAAATCATGGTAAACTATGGTAATTAGTGGTAAATCGTTGTAAATCATGGTAAACTATGGTAAATCATGCTAGAATCAGTAAATCATACTTGAACATGGTAAATCATGGTATACTATAGTAAATCATGGTAAACTATGGTAAATCATGGTAAATCATGGTAACTATGATAAATCATGCTAGAATCAGTAAATTATACTAGAACATGGTAAATTGTGGTATACTATAGTAAATCATGGTAAACTATGGTAAATCATGCTAGAATCAGTAAATCATATTTGAACATGGTAAATCATGGTATACTATAGTAAATCATGGTAAACTATGGTAAATCGTGGTAAATAATGGTAAACTATGGTAAATCATGGTAAACTATGGTAAATCATGCTAGAATCAGTAAATCATACTTGAACATGGTAAATCATGGTAAACTATGGTAAATCGTGGTGAACTATGGTAAATCATGGTAAACTATGGTAAATCATGGTAAACTATGATAAATCATGCTAGAATCATAGTAAATCATACTTGAACATGGTAAATCATGGTATACTATAGTAAATCATGGTAAACTATGGTAAATCATGGTAAATCATGCTAGAATCAGTAAATTATAATTGAACATGGTAAATCATGGTATACTATAGTAAATCATGGTAAACTATAGTAAATCGTGGTAAATTGTGGTAAACTATGGTAAATCATGCCTGAATCAGTAAATCATACTTGCACATGGTAAATCATGGTATACTATAGTAAATCATGGTAAACTATGGTAATTAGTGGTAAATCGTTGTAAATCATGGTAAACTATGGTAAATCATGCTAGAATCAGTAAATCATACTTGAACATGGTAAATCATGGTATACTATAGTAAATCATGGTAAACTATGGTAAATCATGGTAAATCATGGTAACTATGATAAATCATGCTAGAATCAGTAAATTATACTAGAACATGGTAAATTGTGGTATACTATAGTAAATCATGGTAAACTATGGTAAATCATGCTAGAATCAGTAAATCATACTTGAACATGGTAAATCATGGTATACTATAATAAATCATGGTAAACTATGGTAAATCGTGGTAAATCATGGTAAACTATGATAAATCATGCTAGAATCAGTAAATCATACTTGAACATGGTAAATCCTGGTATACTATAGTAAATTATGGTAAACTATGGTAAATCGTGGTAAATCATGGTAAACTATGGTAAATCATGCTTGAATCAGTAAATCATACTTGAACATGGTAAATCATGGCATACTATAGTAAATCATGGTAAACTATAGTAAATCGTGGTAAATCATGGTAAACTATGGTAAACACCTTAGCAACTGCCTAGCAACCACACTGAATATCCTAGCAACCACTTAGCAACGCCCTAGCAACCACCCAGAATACCTTGGAAACCTCCCAGAACACCATAGCAACCACCTAGTAAAACCCTAGCAAGCGTGCCGAATTTTGCCACTGCAAGCACCACTTCACATTTTCTTCAGGAAATGTACATTCTAGTGTTGTGATTACTATTCACCTAGACAAAACTTCGGCGCGTAACTCGCCCCACACCGTTTGTCACAGACCCCTGAATGAGGTGTCAAATCGACCGGTTTATTGAGGAAAGGTGTGCTATGACTTTTATAAGCGATCGGGTGTAAGATGTTTGTCTGGCGGGCGAAAAATTAGCCGAAAAATGTCCCATAGACTTAACATTGGCACAAAATTTGCTAAATCATATCTTTGGCTCAGAAGGTCATAGAGCTTTGGGGTTGGGCTCTTTTGATTCGTCCTATCAAGCAGCCAATAAGTAGTGACATAAAAACTTCATAGCCACGCCCTAGAAACCAGTTACAGGCCCCTAGCAACCATTGAACAACATTTACAAGCCATATCTCAGCACCAGAACATCGTATAGACATGGGGGTGTGCTTGTTTGTTTTGGTTGGGACACCAGTCTGTAAATATCATCATGGTAACTGTGTAACCACACCTTAGCAACCTTTTAAAGCTACCTAGCAACCATACTGCAACATATAGAAGCCATATTACAGCTCCACAACATCGTACAGACTTGGTTGTTGGCTCGTATGCAATCATTTACAACACCCTAGCAACCGGGTGGCGAATTTTGCCACTGCAAGCACCACTTCACATTTTCTTCAGGAAATGTACATTCTAGTTAGTGGTGCTTGCTGAAAGCAAGGCATCACTATTGTTATTGCTCATACTTATTATTCTTCTTATTATTATTATTCTTATTATTATTCTGGACAAAGTTTGGCGCGTAACTCGCCCCGCACCGTTTGTCTCAGAGCCATGAATGAGGTGTCAAATCGACCGGCTCATTAAGGAGAGGTGTGCTATGACTTTTATAAGCGATCGGGGGTGCGGTGTTCGCCCCAGGGGCGAAAAAGCAGCCAAAAAAGTCCCATTGACTTAACATTGCGACGAACTTTGACCACACGTAGCTCTGAGCGAGGATTTCGCAGAAATGTGTGATTTGCCACATTTGAAGAGGCTGACAGGCTCTGTAAGAACATACCTCACAATGGGGTAAAAGTTGCACCCCTGGGGGGCAGGAGATGCCCAAAGTTGCCCCATTGACTTACTATGGGGAAGGAACGTCCCGTGAAACACACATGCTTTTCCTACTATGGTAAATTGCATAGGGACTTTGTATTGAACGTAGCTCTGGATCACAGTGTCATAGAGACAAGGGGGAGGGCTCATTTTACTCAGACGACCAATCAGTCTCTCAGGATCATTGTGAAGCTATCAAGCCACGCCCTAGCAACCATTTAGAGCCCCTTAGCAACAAGTTCCATAGACTTCCATTGAAAGAGTTCAAAGAGATATCTCCAGACTGAATTGTCATAGAAACATGGGGGTGGTCTCATTTGACTCGGGGCAGTAAACAGCCAATCATGAATCACCTCAACACTTCCAAGCCCCTCCCTAGCAACCATTGTCGAGCACCTTAGCAACCAAAATCCAAAGAGGGATATCTTCCATTCTGAATGTCACAGAGGCATGGGAGTTGGTTTATATCATTCATACTGACAAGAAGCCTTTGGAATTTCATCATTGGCAGCTGCCAAGTAACTCCATAGCAACCAAAGAGAGTATCCTAGCAACCGTTTAGCAAAACGTATATCTCTGCATCAAAACATAGTATAGAGATGGGACTTGGCTCTTTTGACTAAATCATGGTAAACTATGGTAAATCAACCTTGAATCATAGTAAATCATACTAAAACATGGTAAATCATGGTATACTATAGTAAATCATAGTACACTATGGTAAATCGTGGTAAATCATGTTAAACTATGGTAAATCATGCTAGAATCATAGTAAATCATACTTGAACATGGTAAATCATGGTATACTATAGTAAATCATGGTAAACTATGGTAAATCATGGTAAACTATGGTAAATCATGGTAAACTATGATAAATCATGCTAGAATCAGTAAATCATAATTGAACATGGTATATCATGGTATACTATAGTAAATCATGGTATACTATAGTAAATCATGGTAAACTATGGTAAATCGTGGTAAATCGTGGTAAACTATGGTAAATCATGGTAAACTATGGTAAATCATGCTAGAATCAGTAAATCATACTTGAACATGGTAAATCATGGTATACTATAGTAAATCATGGTAAACTATAGTAAATCGTGGTAAATCATGGTAAACTATGGTAAATCATGCTAGAATCATAGTAAATCATACTTGAACATGGTAAATCATGGTATACTATAGTAAATCATGGTAAACTATGGTAAATCATGGTAAACTATGGTAAATCATGGTAAACTATGATAAATCATGCTAGAATCAGTAAATCATAATTGAACATGGTATATCATGGTATACTATAGTAAATCATGGTATACTATAGTAAATCATGGTAAACTATGGTAAATCGTGGTAAATCGTGGTAAACTATGGTAAATCATGGTAAACTATGGTAAATCATGCTAGAATCAGTAAATCATACTTGAACATGGTAAATCATGGTATACTATAGTAAATCATGGTAAACTATAGTAAATCGTGGTAAATCATGGTAAACTATGGTAAATCATGCTAGAATCATAGTAAATCATACTTGAACATGGTAAATCATGGTATACTATAGTAAATCATGGTAAACTATGGTAAATCATGCTAAAATCAGTAAATCAGACTTGAACATGGTAAATCATGGTATACTATAGTAAATCATGGTAAACTATGCTAAATCGTGGTAAATCATGGTAAACTATAGTAAATCATGGTAAACTATGGTAAATTATGCTAGAATCAGTAAATCATACTTGAACATGGTAAATCATAGTATACTATAGTAAATCATGGTAAACTATGGTAAATGATCCTAGAATCATAGTAAATCATACTAAAACATGGTAAATCATGGTATACTATAGTAAATCATAGTAAACTATGGTAAATCGCGGTAAATCATGGTATACTATAGTAAATCATGGTAAACTATGGTAAATCATGGTAAACTATGATAAATCATGCTAGAACCAGTAAATCATACTGGAACATGGTAAATCATGGTATACTATAGTAAATCATGGTAAAGTATGGTAAATCGTGGTAAATCATGGTAAACTATGGTAAATCATGCTAGAATCAGTAAATCATACTTGAACATGGTAAATCATGGTATACTGTAGTAAATCATGGTAAAGTATGGTAAATCGTGGTAAATCATGGTAAACTATGGTAAATCATGCTAGAATCAGTAAATCATATTTGAACATGGTAAATCATGGTATACTATAGTAAATCATGGTAAACTATGGTAAATCGTGGTAAATAATGGTAAACTATGGTAAATCATGGTAAACTATGGTAAATCATGCTAGAATCAGTAAATCATACTTGAACATGGTAAATCATGGTAAACTATGGTAAATCGTGGTGAACTATGGTAAATCATGGTAAACTATGGTAAATCATGGTAAACTATGATAAATCATGCTAGAATCATAGTAAATCATACTTGAACATGGTAAATCATGGTATACTATAGTAAATCATGGTAAACTATGGTAAATCTATGGTAAATCATGCCTGAATCAGTAAATCATACTTGCACATGGTAAATCATGGTATACTATAGTAAATCATGGTAAACTATGGTAATTAGTGGTAAATCGTTGTAAATCATGGTAAACTATGGTAAATCATGCTAGAATCAGTAAATCATACTTGAACATGGTAAATCATGGTATACTATAGTAAATCATGGTAAACTATGGTAAATCATGGTAAATCATGGTAACTATGATAAATCATGCTAGAATCAGTAAATTATACTAGAACATGGTAAATTGTGGTATACTATAGTAAATCATGGTAAACTATGGTAAATCATGCTAGAATCAGTAAATCATACTTGAACATGGTAAATCATGGTATACTATAATAAATCATGGTAAACTATGGTAAATCGTGGTAAATCATGGTAAACTATGATAAATCATGCTAGAATCAGTAAATCATACTTGAACATGGTAAATCCTGGTATACTATAGTAAATTATGGTAAACTATGGTAAATCGTGGTAAATCATGGTAAACTATGGTAAATCATGCTTGAATCAGTAAATCATACTTGAACATGGTAAATCATGGCATACTATAGTAAATCATGGTAAACTATAGTAAATCGTGGTAAATCATGGTAAACTATGGTAAACACCTTAGCAACTGCCTAGCAACCACACTGAATACCCTAGCAACCACTTAGCAACGCCCTAGCAACCACCCAGAATACCTTGGAAACCTCCCAGAACACCATAGCAACCACCTACTAAAACCCTAGCAACCGTGCCAAATATTGCCACTGCAAGCACCACTTCACATTTTCTTCAGGAAATGTACATTCTAGTGTTGTGATTACTATTCACCTAGACAAAACTTCGGCGCGTAACTCGCCCCACACCGTTTGTCACAGACCCCTGAATGAGGTGTAAAATCGACCGGTTTATTGAGGAAAGGTGTGCTATGACTTTTATAAGCGATCGGGTGTAAGATGTTCGTCTGGCGGGCGAAAAATAAGCCGAAAAATGTCCCATAGACTTAACATTGGCACAAAATTTGTAAAATCATATCTTTGGCTCAGAAGGTCATAGAGGCTTGGGGTTGGGCTCTTTTGATTCGTCCTATCAAGCAGCCAATAAGTAATGACATAAAAACTTCATAGTCATGCCCTAGCAACCAGTTACAGGCCCCTAGCAACCATTGAACAACATTTACAAGCCATATCTCAGCAACAAAACATTGTAAAAACACAGAGTTGGGCATTTTTTGACCCAGACTCCCATACACTCTTTAAATATTACCCCATAAATTGTATAAACAAACCTTAGCAACCATTTGGAGTACCCTAGCAACCGTACAAACACATGAATGGGCTATATCTCATCACCAGAACATTGTATAGACATGGGGGTGTGTTTGTTTGTTTCGTTTGGGAAACCAGTCTGTAAATATCATCATGGTAACTGTGTAGCCACACCCTAGCAACCGTTTAGAGCCACCTAGCAACCATATTGCAACATATAGAAGCCATATTTCAGCTCCACAACATCGTACAGACATGGTTGTTGGATCGTATGCAATCATGTACAACACCCTAGCAACCGAGTGGCGAGTTTTGCCACTGCAAGCACCACTTCACATTTTCTTCAGGAAATGTACATTCTAGTGTTGTGATTACTATTCACCTAGACAAAACTTCGGCGCGTAACTCGCCCCACACCTTTTGTCACAAACCCCAGAATGAGGTGTCAAATCGACCGGTTTATTGAGGAAAGGTGTGCTATGACTTTTATAAGTGATCGGGTGTAAGATGTTCGTCTGGCGGGCGGAGAATTAGCCGAAAAATGTCCCATAGACTTAACATAGCCACAAAATTTGCAAAATCATATCTTTGGCTCAGAAGGTCATAGAGCCTTGGGGTTGGGCTCTTTTGATTCGTCCTATCAAGCAACCAATATGTAGTGACATAACAACTTCATAGCCACGCCCAAGCAACCAGTTACAGGCCCCTAGCAACCACTGAACAACATTTACAAGCCATATCTCAGCAACAAAACATTGTAAAAACACAGAGTTGGGCATTTTTTGACCCAGACCTGCAAATACTCTTTAAATATTACCCCATAAACTGTATAAACAAACCTTAGCAACCATTTGGAGTACCCTAGCAACCGTACAAACACATGAATGAGCTATATCTCAGCACCAGAACATCGTATAGACATGGGGGTGTGCTTGTTTGTTTCGGTTGGGAAACCAATCTGTAAATATCATCATGGTAACTGTGTAACCACACCTTAGCAACCGTTTAAAGCTACCTAGCAACCATATTGCAACATATAGAAGTCATATTTCAGCTCCACAACATCGTACAGACATGATTGTTGGCTCGTATGCAATCATGTACAACACCCTAGTAACCGGGTGGCGAATTTTGCCACTGCAAGCACCACTTCACATTTTCTTCAGGAAATGTACATTCTAGTTCTTATTATTATTATTCTGGACAAAGTTTGGCGCGTAACTCGCCCCGCACCGTTTGTGTCAGACCCCTGACAGAGGTGTCAAATCGACCGGCTCATTGAGGAGAGGTGTGCTATGACTTTTATAAGCGATCGGGGGTATGATGTTTGCCCCAGGGGCAAAAAAGCAGCCAAAAAAGTCCCATAGACTTAACATTGCAACGAACTTTGAGCACTCATAGCTCTGAGCGAGGATTTCGCAGAAACATGTAATTTGCCACATTTGAAGAGGCTGACAGGCTCTGTAGGAACATACCTCACAATGGGGTAAAAGTTGCACCCCTGGGGGGCAGGAGCGTCCCAAAGTTGCCCCATTGACTTACTATGGGGAAGGAACGCCCCGTGAAACACACATGCTTTTCCTACTATGGTAAATTGCATAGGGATTTTGTATTGAAGATAGCTCTGCATCACAGTGTCATAGAGACAAGGGGGCAGGCTCATTTTACTCAGACGACCAATCAGTCTCTCAGGATCATTGTAAAGCTATCAAGCCACGCCCTAGCAACCATTTAGAGCACCTTAGCAACAAGACCCATAGACTTCCATTGAAAGATATCAAAGGGATATCTCCGGACTGAATTGTCATAGAAACATGGGGGTGGTCTCATTTGACTTGGGCCAGCAAACAGCCAATCATGAATCACCTCAACACTTCCTAGCCCCTCCATAGCAACCATTGTCGAACACCTTAGCAACCAAAATCCAAAGAGGGATATCTTCCATTCTGAATGTCACAGAGGCATGGGAGTTGGTTTATATCATTCATAGTGACAAGAAGCCTTTGCAGTTTCATCATTGGCATCTGCCAAGCCACTCCATAGCAACAAAACAGAGTACCCTAGCAACCAAAATCCAAAGAGGTATATCTGCCATTCTGAATGTCACAGAGAAATGGGAGTTGGTTTATATCATTCATAGTGACAAGAAGCCTTTGGAAATGCATCATTGGCAGCTGCCAAGTAACTCCATAGCAACCAAACAGAGTACCCTAGCAACCAAAATACAAAGAGGCATATCTTCCATTCTGAATGTCACAGAGGCATGGGAGTTGGATTATATAATTCATACTGACAAGAAGCCTTTGGAATTTCATCATTGACAGCTGACAAGCCACTCCCTAGCAACCAAACAGAGTACCCTAGCAACCAATATCCAAAGAGGCATATCTTCCATTCTGAATGTCGCAGAGGCATGGGAGTTGGTTTATATCATTCATAGTGACAAGAAGCCTTTGGAGTTTCATGATTGGCAGCTGACAAGCCACTCGCTAGCAACCAAATAGAGTACCCTAGCAACCGTTTAGCAAAATGTATATCTCTGCATCAGAACATCGTATAGAGATGGGAGTTGGTTTATATCATTCATACTGACAAGAAGCCTTTGCAGTTTCATCATTAGCAGCTGACAAGCATCCCCATTGCAACCAAACAGAGTACCCTAGCAACCATTTTACAAGACCTACATCTCTGCATCAGAATATTGTATAGAGATGGGGGTTGGCTCATTAGTTTCAGTTGGAAAACTGTCTGTAAATATCACCATGGTAACTGTGTATTCACACCCTAGCAACCTAGCAACCATATTGCAACATATAGAAGCCATATTTCAGCTCCACAACATCGTAGAGGCATGGTTGTTGGCTCGTATGCAATCATGTACAACACCCTAGCAACCGAGTGGCGAGTTTTGCCACTGCAAGCACCACTTCACATTTTCTTCAGGAAATGTACATTCTAGTTATTATTATTATTATTATTCTGGACAAAATTTGGCGCGTAATGCGCCCCGCACCGTTTGTCACAGACCCCTGAGTGAGGTGTCAAATCGACCGGCTCATTGAGGAGAGGTGTGCTATGACTTTTCTAAGCGATCGGGTGTACGATGTTCACACAGCGGACGAAAAAGCGGCCAAAAAAGTCCCATTGACTTAACATGGGGAGTTCTAAAAACATTTGAATCCCAACCGACGTTTTCACACACACAGACTCCAAAGGGCCTGTCACCCCTGCATCTCTCCCTCTCTCTCTCCCTCAGAGGATTTATATTATCAAGCAGCCAATAAGTAATGGCCTAAAATCTTCATAGCCACACCCTAGCAACCAGTTACAGCACCCTAGCAACCACTAAGAGCTCCCTAGCAACCACCCTAAACCAAAAAAAATAAAAAATTGTACATTTTTTTGTATTTTTTAAAGCAATATTACACTCGTGGCCTTGCGATATCGCTCCATGCTTGTGCCTAATCGGCCATAGGCACGAGGCCGCAGGCCGAGTGTCGTACTGAAGGCACTCGTTATTAAAGATTTTAATAACTCTATAAAAACTCCATAGTAACCACATCTTTGACAACTACCAACCACCTAGTAACACCATAGCAACTACCAAAAATACCTTAGCAACCATCCTGAGCACACTAGAAACGTCTAGAAACGCTCTAGTAGATCATATAAACATGAAGGTGGTCTCGTTTCACTCAGGGCATCAAATGGCCAATCATGAATCACCTCAACACTTCCTAGCCCCTCCCTAGCAACCATTGTCGAGCACCTTAGCAACCAAAATCCTAGAGGGATATCTTCTATTCTGAATAAGACAGAGGCATGGGAGTTGGTTTATATCATTCATACTGAAAAAGCAGCCTTTGGAGTTTCATCATTAGCAGCTGCCAAGCCACTCCATAGCAACCAAACAGAGTACCCTAGCAACTATTTAGCAAGACATATATCTCTGTATCAGAGCATCGTATAGAGATGGGGGTTGGTTTATATAATTCATAGTGACAAGAAGCCTTTGGAGTTTCATGATTGGCAGCTGCCAAGCCACTCCCTAGCAACCAAATAGAGTACCCTAGCAACCAAAATTCAAAGAGGGATATCTTCCATTCTGAATGTCACAGAGGCATGGGAGTTGGTTTATATCATTCATAGTAACAAAAAGCATTTGGAGTTTCATGATTGGCAGCTGCCAAGCCACTCCCTAGCAACCAAATAGAGTACCCTAGCAACCAAAATCCAAAGAGGGATATCTTCCATTCTGAATGTCACAGAGGCATGGGAGTTTGTTTATTTCATTCATAGTGCAAAGAAGCCATTGTAGTTTCATCATTGTCAGCTGCCAAGCAACTCCATAGCAACCAAACAGAGTACCTAGCAACCAAAATCCAAAGAGGGATATCTTCCATTCTGAATGTCACAGAGGCATGGGAGTTTGTTTATTTCATTCATAGTGCAAAGAAGCCATTGTAGTTTCATCATTGTCAGCTGCCAAGCAACTCCATAGCAACCAAACAGAGTACCTAGCAACCAAAATCCAAAGAGGGATATCTTCCATTCTGAATGTCACATAGGCATGGGAGTTGGTTTATATCATTCATAGTGACAAGAAGCCTTTGCAGTTTCATCATTGGCAGCTGTCAAGTAACTCCATAGCAACCAAACAGAGTACCCTAGCAACCAAAATCCAAAGAGGGATATTTTCCATTCTGAATGTCACAGAGGCATGGGAGTTGGTTTATATCATTCATATTGACAAGCAGCCTTTGAGTTTCATGATTGGCAGCTGCCAAGACATTCCCTAGCAACCAAACAGAGTACCCTAGCAACCAAAATCCTAAGAGGGATATCTTCCATTCTGAATGTCACAGAGGCATGGGAGTTGGTTTATATCATTCATAGTGACAAGAAGCCTTTGGAATTGCATCATTGGCAGCTGCCAAGTAACTCCATAGCAACCAAACAGAGTACCCTAGCAACCAAAATCCAAAGAGGCATATCTTCCATTCTGAATGTCACAGAGGCATGGGAGTTGGATTATATCATTCATAGTGACAAGAAGCCTTTGGAATTTCATCATTGACAGCTGACAAGCCACACGCTAGCAACCAAACAGAGTACCCTAGCAACCGTTTAGCTAAACGTATATCTCTGCATCAGAACATCATATAGAGATGGGAGTTGGTTTATATCATTCATACTGACAAGAAGTCTTTGCAGTTTCATCATTAGCAGCTGCCAAGCAACCCCATAGCAACCAAACAGACTACTCTAGCAACCATTTTACAAGACCTACATCTCTACATCAGAATATTGCATAGAGATGGGGGTTGGCTCATTAGTTTCAGTTGTAAAACAGTCTGTAAATACCACCATGGTAACTGTGTATTCACACCCTAGCAACCATTTAGAGCCACCTAGCAACCATATTGCAACATATAGAAGCCATATTTCAGCTCCACAACATTGTACAGACATGGTTGTTGGCTCGTATGTAATCATGTACAACACCCTAGCAACCGAGTGGCGACTTTTGCCACTGCAAGCACCACTTCACATTTTCTTCAGGAAATGTACATTCTAGTTAGTGGTGCTTTTTTAAAAGCATCACTATTGTTATTGCTCATACTTATTCTTCTTCTTATTATTATTATTCCACACAAAGTTTGGCGCGTAACTTGCCCCGCACCGTTTGTCACAGACCCCTGAGTGAGGTGTCAAATCGACCGGCTCATTGAGGAGAGGTGTGCTATGACTTTTCTAAGCGATCGGGTGTACGATGTTCGCACAGCGGACGAGAAAGCGGCCAAAAAAGTCCCATTGACTTTACATGGGGAGTTCTAAAAACATTTGAATCCAAACCGACGTTTTCACACACACAGACTCCAAAAGGGCCTGACACCCCTGCATCTCTCCCTATGTCTCTCCCTCAGAGGATTTATATTATCAAGCAGCCAATAAGTAATGGCCTAAAATCTTCATAGCCACACTCTAGCAACCAGTTACAGCACCCTAGCAACCACTAAGAGCTCCCTAGCAACCACCCTAAACCAAAAAAAATAATTCTTTAAATTTTTTTGTATTTTTTAAAGCAATATTACAATCGTGGCCTTGCGATATCGTTCCATTCTTGTGCCTAATCGGCCATAGGCACGAGGCCGCAGGCCGAGTGCCGTACTGAAGGCACTCGTTATTAAAGATTTTAAGAACTCTATAAAAACTCGATAGTAACCATATTTGACAACTACCAACCACCTAGTAACACCATAGCAACTAACAAAAATACCTTAGCAACCACCCTGAACACCCTAGCAACATCTAGAAATGCTCTAGTAACCACCAAAAAACTCTAGCAACCACCCAGAACACCCTAGCAACTGCCTAGCAACCACCCAGAACATTCAGCATCTTGCTAAAAACATGCTATCAACATGCTAATCATGCTAGCATCATGCTAGCAACATGCTAATCAAGCTAGCATCATGCTAGCAACATGCTAATCATGCTAGCATTATGCTAGCAACATGCTAATCAAGCTAGCATAATGCTAGCAACATGCTAATCATGCTAGCATTATGCTAGCAACATGCTAATCAAGCTAGCAACATGCTAATCAAGCTAGCATAATGTTAGCAACATGCTAATCATGTTAGCATCTTGCTAAAAACATGCTATCAACATGCTAATCATGCTAGCATTATGCAAGCAACATGCTAATAGTGCTAGCATTGTGCTAGCAACATGCTAATCAAGCTAGCGTCATGCTAACAACATGCTAATCATGCTAGCATTATGCTATCAATATGCTAATCATGTTACCATCTAGCTAAAAACATGCTAGCAAAATGCTAATCATGCTAGCATCTTGTTAAAAGCATGCTAATCATGCTAGCATCATCCAACCAACATGCTAATCATGCTAGCAACATGCTAATCGTGCTAGCATCATTCTAACAACATGTTAATCATAATAAATCATGCTGGAATGTGGTAAATCGTAGTAAATCATCTTAGAAACATGGTAAATCATGGTAAATGATGCTAAAATGTGGTATATCATGGTATCACAACATGTCAATTGTGTTAGCATCTGCCCAGTGGCGAATTTTGCCACTGCAAGCACCACTTCACATTTTCTTCAGGAAATGTACATTCTAGTTAATGGTGCTTGCTGAAAGCAAGGCATCATTAGTGTTCTCTTGCATACTTATTATTATTTTTATTATTATTATTCTTCCACACAAAAGTTTGGCGCGTAACTCGTGCCGCAGCTTTTGTCACAGACCCACGAAGGAGGTGTCAAATCGTGCAGATTATTCGGGAATGGTGTGCTATGACTTTTATAAGCGATCGGGGGTACGGTGTTCGCCCCAGGGGCGAAAAAGCAGCCGAAAAATCCCATTGACTTAACATTGCAACAAACTTTGACGAGTCATAGCTCCGAGCGAGGATTTCGCAGAAATGTGTGATTTGCCACATTTGAAGAGGATGGCAGGCTGTGTGAGACCATACCTCACAATGGGGTAAAAGTTGCACCCCTGGGGGGCAGGAGCTGCCCAAAGTTTCCCATTGACTTACTATGGTGTAGGACGGCCCAGCATGTGTTTTTCCTACTATGGTAAATTGCATAGGGATTTTGTATTGAACATAGCTCTGGATCACAGTGTCATAGAGACAAGGGGGCGGGCTCATTTTACTCAGATGACCAATCAGTCTCTCAGGATCATTGTGAAGCTATCAAGCCATGCCCTAGCAACCATTTAGAGCACCTTAGCAACAAGTCCCATAGACTTCCATTGAAAGAGATCAAAGGGATATCTCCGGACTGAATTGTCAAAGAAACATGAAGGTGGTATCGTTTGACTCGGGGCAGCAAACAGCCAATCATGAATCACCTCAACACTTCCAAGCCCCTCCCTAGCAACCATTGTCGAGCCCCTTAGCAACCAAAATCCAAAGAGGGATATCTTCCATTCTGAATGTCACAGAGGCATGGGAGTTGGTTTATATCATTCATACTGAAAATCAGCCTTTGGAGTTTCATCATTGGCAGCTGCCAAGCCACTCCATAGCAACCAAACAGAGTACCCTAGCAACTATTTAACAAGACCTATATCTCTGTATCAGAGCATCGTATAAAGATGGGGGTTGGTTTATATCATTCATAGTGACAAGAAGCCTTTGAAGTTTCATCATTGGCAGCTATCAAGCCACCCACTAGCAACCAAATAGAGTACCCTAGCAACCAAAATCAAAAGAGGGATATCTTCCATTCTGAATGTCACAGAGGCATGGGAGTTGGTTTATTTCATTCATAGTGACAAGAAGCCTTTGAAGTTTCATCATTGGCAGCTATCAAGCCACCCACTAGCAACCAAATAGAGTACCTTAGCAACCAAAATCAAAAGAGGGATATCTTCCATTCTGAATGTCACAGAGGCATGGGAGTTGGTTTATTTCATTCATAGTGACAAGAAGCCTTTGCAGTTTCATCATTGGCAGCTGTCAAGCAACTCCATAGCAACCAAATAGATTACCCTAGCAACCAAACTTCAAAGAGGGATATCTTCCATTCTGAATGTCACAGAGGCATGGGAGTTGGTTTATATCATTCATACTGAAAAGCAGCCTTTGCAGTTTCATCATTGGCAGCTGCCAAGCAACTCCATAGCAAACAAACAGAGTACCCTAGCAACCAAAATCCAAAGAGGGATATCTTCCATTCTAAATGTCACAGAGGCATGGGAGTTGGTTTATATCATTCATACTGACAAGCAGCCTTTGGAGTTTCATGATTGGCACCTGCCAAGTCACTCCCTAGCAACCAAACAGAGGACCCTAACAACCGTTTATCAAGACCCATGTTTCTGCATCAGAACATCGTATAGAGATGGGGGTTGGCTCTTTTGTTTCGGTTGGGAAACAGTCTGTAAATATCACCATGGTAACTGTGTATTCACACCCTAGCAACCGTTTAGAGCCACCTAGCAACCATGTTGAAACATATAGAAGCCATATTTCAGCTCCACAACATCGTACAGACATGGTTGTTGGCTCGTATGCAATCATGTACAACACCCTAGCAACCGAGTGGCGAGTTTTGCCACTGCAAGCACCACTTCACATTTTCTTCAGGAAATGTACATTCTAGTGTTGTGATTACTATTCACCTAGACAAAACTTCGGCGCGTAACTCGCCCCACACCTTTTGTCACAAACCCCAGAATGAGGTGTCAAATCGACCGGTTTATTGAGGAAAGGTGTGCTATGACTTTTATAAGTGATCGGGTGTAAGATGTTCGTCTGGCGGGCGGAGAATTAGCCGAAAAATGTCCCATAGACTTAAAGGGACACTCCACTTTTTTCGGAAATATGCTCATTTTACAACTCCCCCAGAGTTAAACAGTTGAGTTTTACCGTTTTAGAATCCATTCAGCCGAACTCCGGGTCTGACGGTACCACTTTTAGCATAGCTTAGCATAGATCATTGATTCAGACGAGTCCAGTAGCATTTCTTTCAAAATGACCAAAGAGTTTCAATATTTTTCCTATTTAAAACTTGACTCTTCTGTAGTTAAACCGTGTACTAAGATCGACGGAAAATGAAAAGTTGCGATTTTCTAGGCTGATATGGCTAGGAACTACTCTCATTCCGGCGTAATAATCAAGGAACTGTGCGGCCGTACCATGGGTGCAGCAGGCGTAGTGATATGACGCAGCGCCTGAAAATAGGTCTAATAGGTTAGACAAACTTAGTCCCGGTCACGTTGGAAGAAGTTACCGAGCTGGGGACTATTTTTAGGCGCTGCGTCATATCACTACGCCAGTAGGGATGGTGTTCTTGGGATGGTACTCATCATTCTTCTTCCTCCAAACACGTTTAGTGGAATTATGACCAAAAGTTCTATTTTGGTCTCATCTGACCACATGACTTTCTCCCATGACTCCTCTGGATCATCCAAATGGTCATTGGCAAACTTAAGACGGGCCTACTGTGAAGCATGGGGGTGGTAGCATCATGCTTTGGGGATGTTTTTCTGCACATGGGACAGGGCGACTGCACTGTATTAAGGAGAGGATGACTGGGGCCATGTATTGCAAGATTTTGGGGAACAACCTCCTTCACCCTAGCAACCGCCTAGCAACCACCCAAAAGACCCTAGCAACCACCCAGAACACCCTAGCAACACCCAAAAGACCCTAGCAACCACCCAAAACACCCTAGCAACCGCCTAGCAACCACCCAAAAGACCCTAGCAACCACCCAAAACATCCTAGCAACCACCCAAAACACCCTAGCAACCGCCTAGCAACCACCCAAAAGACCCTAGCAACCACCCAAAAGACCCTAGCAACCGCCTAGCAACCACCCAAAAGACCCTAGCAACCACCTAAAATATCCTAGCAACCGCCTAGCAACCACCCAGAATACCCTAGCAACCACCCAGAAAACCCTAGCAACCGCCTAGCAACCACCCAGAATACCCTAGCAACCACCCAAAATACCCTAGCAACCACCCAAAAGACCTTAGCAACCACCCAGGACACCCTAGCAACCACCTAGCAACCACCCAGAACACCCTAGCAACCGCCCAAAATACCCTAGCAACACCATAGCAACCACCCATAACATCCTAGCAACCGCCTAGCAAAAAACATTCTGCTCCAAACTTTCTCAAGCCAACTTAAAGTTTGTCTCGACGAACTTTCGCATCTAGTTATTATTATTCTTCTGAGACTAAAAATTTCTGACTCAAACTTCTCCTAGAGCTTTAACTCTACATACTCCAAACTCGGCTCAGACACTCAAACTGTTCTGACTCGAGTTGCTTTATCTTTTCAGACTGTTCGGACTTACGGTTTTCCTAAAAATGACGATCAAAACTCGGAAAAAACCATTTGAATTACAATTGCGGAATGTTCAGGTTTTTTAAACTGCCAAACTGCCAAAAATTCAAATTTAAATCCCTTGAAACCCTAAACTAAATCAAACTGCCAAAAATTCAAATCTAAATCAAACTGCCATTCTATATAATATAAAAGCCATTGAGACTAATTTAAACTAATAAACTCATCTATCTATCTACTTCAAACTATTTTAAACTTCAAACTACTTTAAACTTCAAACTAAATTAAACTTTAAACTAATTTAAACTTTTTAAACGTCAAACTTATATAAACTTTAAGATAATTTAAACTTCAAACTACTGAATTTACTTCATTTTAACTTATAAACTCTAAACGCATATAAACTCTGAGTGTGTAAGTGTTATCAAGTTAGGTATATCTTGTGTGTGTGTGTTTAACCGCCTAGAACACCATAGCAACCACTGAAAACACCCTAGCAACCGCCTAGCAACCACCCAGAACACCCTAGCAACCACCCAAAATACCTTTGCAACCACCTAGCAACCACCCAGAATACCCTAGCAACCACTCAAAACACCCTAGCAACTGCCTAACAACCACCCAGAAAACCTTAACAACCACCCAAAATACCTTAGAACACCCTAGCAACACCATAGCAACCACTCAGAACACCCTAGCAACCACCCAAAATACCTTAGAACACCCTAGCAACACCATAGCAACCACTCAGAACACCCTAGCAACTGCCTAACAACCACCCAGAACACCCTAGCAACCACCCAAAATACCTTAGAACACCATAGCAACCACCCAGAACACCCTAGCAACCACCCAAAATACCTTAGAACACCATAGCAACACCATAGCAACCACTCGGAACACCCTAGCAACCACCCAATATACCTTAGGACACCCTAGCAACACCATAGCAACCACTCAGAACACCCTAGCAACCACACAAAATACCTTAGAAAACCCTTGTAACACCATAGCAACCACCCAAAATACCTTAGGACACCCTAGCAACACCATAGCAACCACCCAGGACACCCTAGCAACCGCCTAGTAACCACCCAGAACACCCTAGTAACCACCCAAAATACCCTAGCAACACCCTAGGAACCACTCATAACACCCTAGGAACCGCCTAGCAACCAACAAACACCCTAGCAACCACCTAGCAACCACCCAGAATACCTTAGCAACCGCCTAGCAACACCATAGCAACCACTCAGAACACCCTAGCAACCGCCTAGCAACCAACCCATAACACCGTAGCAACCACCCAAAATACCCTAGCAACCGCCTAGCAACCACCCAAAAGACCCTAGCAACCACCAAAAATATCCTAGCAACCACCCAAAAGACCCTAGCAACCACCCAAAACACCCTAGCAACCACCCAAAAGACCCTAGCAACCGCCTAGCAACCAACCCATAACACCCTAGCAACCACCCAAAATACCCTAGCAACCGCCTAGCAACCACCCAAAATATCCTAGCAACCGCCTAGCAACCACCCAAAAGACCCTAGCAACCACCCAAAACATCCTAGCAACCAGCCAGAACACCCTAGCAACCGCCTAGCAACCACCCAGAATACCATAGCAACCACCTAGCAACACCATAGCGACCACCCATAACATCCTAGCAACCGCCTAGCAAAAAACGTTCTGCTCCAAACTTTCTCAAGCCAACTTAAAGTTTGTCTCGACGAACTTTCATATCTAGTTATTATTATTCTTCTTACTAAAAATTTACAACTCAAACTCCTCCTAGAGCTTGAAATTGTCATCGTAGGTGCATGTCCACTGTGAGAGACATAATCTAAAAAAAAAAATCCAGAAATCACAATATATGATTTTTTAACTATTTATTTGTATGATACAGCTGCAAATAAGTATTTGAACACCTGTCTATCAGCTAGAATTCTGACCCTCAAAGATCTGTTAGTCTGCCTTTAAAATGTCCACCTCCACTCCATTTATTATCCTAAATTAGATGCACCTGTTTGAGGTCGTTCGCTGCATAAAGACACCTGTCCACCCCATACAATCAGTAAGAATCCAACTACTAACATGGCCAAGACCAAAGAGCTGTCCAAAGACACTAGAGACAAAATTGTACACCTCCACAAGGCTGGAAAGGGCTACGGGGAAATTGCCAAGCAGCTTGGTGAAAAAAGGTCCACTGTTGGAGCAATCATTAGAAAATGGAAGAAGCTAAACATGACTGTCAATCTCCCTCGGACTGGGGCTCCATGCAAGATCTCACCTCGTGGGGTCTCAATGATCCTAAGAAAGGTGAGAAATCAGCCCAGAACTACACGGGAGGAGCTGGTCAATGACCTGAAAAGAGCTGGGACCACCGTTTCCAAGGTTACTGTTGGTAATACACTAAGACGTCATGGTTTGAAATCATGCATGGCACGGAAGGTTCCCCTGCTTAAACCAGCACATGTCAAGGCCCGTCTTAAGTTTGCCAATGACCATTTGGATGATCCAGAGGAGTCATGGGAGAAAGTCATGTGGTCAGATGAGACCAAAATAGAACTTTTTGGTCATAATTCCACTAAACGTGTTTGGAGGAAGAAGAATGATGAGTACCATCCCAAGAACACCATCCCTACTGTGAAGCATGGGGGTGGTAGCATCATGCTTTGGGGGTGTTTTTCTGCACATGGGACAGGGCGACTGCACTGTATTAAGGAGAGAATGACCGGGGCCATGTATTGCGAGATTTTGGGGAACAACCTCCTTCCCTCAGTTAGAGCATTGAAGATGGGTCGAGGCTGGGTCTTCCAACATGACAATGACCCGAAGCACACAGCCAGGATAACCAAGGAGTGGCTCTGTAAGAAGCATATCAAGGTTCTGGCGTGGCCTAGCCAGTCTCCAGACCTAAATAATAGAGAATCTTTGGAGGGAGCTCAAACTCCGTGTTTCTCAGCGACAGCCCAGAAACCTGACTGATCTAGAGAAGATCTGTGTGGAGGAGTGGGCCAAAATCCCTCCTGCAGTGTGTGCAAACCTGGTGAAAAACTACAGGAAACGTTTGACCTCTGTAATTGCAAACAAAGGCTACTGTACCAAATATTAACATTGATTTTCTCAGGTGTTCAAATACTTATTTGCAGCTGTATCATACAAATAAATAGTTAAAAAATCATACATTGTGATTTCTGGATTTTTTTTTTTCGATTATGTCTCTCACAGTGGACATGCACCTACGATGACAATTTCAGACCCCTCCATCATTTCTAAGTGGGAGAACTTGCAAAATAGCAGGGTGTTCAAATACTTATTTTCCTCACTGTATCTACATTTGATCAGATATCCATAAACACAGTATCCATAAAGTCAGAAGTATATTGTGTCAAAACATTTGAGTACTTTTTGAGAATTTTATTAGGTTTAGTGACAACATGTTACAATGTTTACATGGTACAATTTCTGGTAAGCTATGTTTTTTTTATTGCTTGACACAAATTTCACGATTTTAATTCAATTCAATTCTTGTGATTTTATTTAATATTGACTCATTTGGATAAATATTAGGTTGCAAGATAGGCGTTAGTTTTTCTCAAGAAAACAAAAAAACTCACCTAATGCTGTAGCTGGTAGTATTATTTAAGGTTAAAAATAACTCAAATTAAATATAATGTGTGTTTTATTATAATTTATAATAGCAACTTTATTTAATGATATAAGTAAAAATATAATAAATATGTAATATAGTACACATATTTAGCAAAATACTCTCTATAGCTCTTTTTTTTCTAGCCAACTAACGTGCTATAGCCTATATTATGGTCATTAAATGGCTTTCCTGAGGTAAATGTTATGTGGCATAATTGTTCTCCAGCTGTTTTATTGACCCCTTTCCGCGGATGAAAAACACTGATTGGTCGATATTATGTATGAGAAATATACATTTTGGTAAGTTGTACTGTATCTTTCAACAGTGCTGGCACCAGTTTGACTAGTTGCTACAATGTAAAGTTTATACAACACTAACATGCTTACTGTTATGAGTGGAAATGTCATACCTTAAAAATCTATCTCATCTTCAAATCGTGTTTTTCTAATTCTTATCCAAGGTAAACAGCACAGCACAAACACAGTCTTCCAAACTCGATGAAAAGCAGAGGACTACTGAAGTCTCTGATTCTTTGTTTTTAAGGTAATGAGGGCGTTTACAGGTCTGCGTTCCTTCACGTGGATGATTTGCATGTCAATTGCTCTTGCGCGCATAGGTGTGGTCACATTAGAACTAATGAGCATGGGCTGGAGAAACTGTACATGTCGTTGCTTTCATACGGATTACTTAAACAGAGAATATTTGTTTTTGATATAATTTACATTTAAAAATAGAGACTTCAAGCTTTGTAAAGACATGTCTCATGTCAATGTGACAATCATTCGCTGAGTTACATATTTTCTGTCGCATTTCAGAATGAATTTCACATTGAGAGAGACGGCAGAACGCGCATCATATTTATTTTCCTTATTTTACGAAAAACACAACATTTTGTTTTTATTATGAGTGTACACAAATAAAAGAAGACATTTAACAGTTTGAATGATGTATAACACTTATATGTAAGATCAAAATCAACAGAGTATTTTGAGTCTCTTTTGCACTGATAAGAAAAAAAATCGCCAGCGTGACCGCCAACCCCAAAGGGTTAAAGGCCACCGACTGCTTTTTTGCCTCCTGAAACCTGTCGACGACTGTGTTAACGGAGTCGCCAAACAGGCCAGAAGGCGAAATCGGGGCATCAAGGAGGAAAGCCCAGCCATTTTTCCTTGATGCCCGATAAATTCAGCCAGAGGTGTCTCTCCGCGACCAACATTGCCGCCATAGAATGCCCGACAGCGCGGGAAGTTTCTTTGGTGACACGGAGAGACAAGTCAGCAGCCTTACGCAGTTCAGCAGTATCTTCAGGTGTTGGTCCCTCGCCCTCATAAATGTCTTTAAGAAGGTCGGCCTGGTAAGCCTGCAGCACCGCCATAGTGTGCCCGACCCGCAGCCATATAAGCCCTGCCCACCAAATAAGATGCGTCACGGCAGGGTTTGGTGGGCAGCACCGGGGTCTTCAGGGATGACGCAGTGTCGGGTGAAAGATAGCTAGCCAACGGCTCTTCCACCCGAGACATCATCCCGTAGCCATTATCTCTTGCCTCCAAGATGTTGCTATAGTCAAGGAAGAAGAAGAAGAAGAAGAAGAAGAAGTTTTATTTATATAGCGCCTTTCCATAGCTCAAGGTCGCTTTACATTGTACATAACAATACATTTAAACCCCCACACATACAGTCACAGAGGATACAGATAGTCACATTATCCAAAATGCATGTTATATAGATATGTTTTTAACTGGGTCTTGAAAGTAGCCACAGATGAGGTATTACGTAGTGTAAGAGGTAGAGAATTCCACAATTTAGGAGCATTAACACTAAATGACCTTCCACCTACAGTAGACAGCCGGAAACGAGGGATGGACAATAAACCCAGTTCAGCTGATCTAAGGGACCGGGCAGGGTGGTAAGGGTAGAGTAGGTCAGACAGGTATTGGGGAGCAAGACCATTTAATGCTTTGAACGTTAAGAGCAATACCTTAAAGTGGATACGTGATGCCACAGGTAGCCAGTGAAGGTCATGAAGCAGAGGAGTAATGTGAGCAGAACGCCTAGTGGAGGTGAGAACTCTTGCTGCAGAGTTTTGAACATACTGTAATTTGTTACAGTATTATATACAAGGACAGGGGGGTTGGACAAACGAGATGTATATGGTAAGTTCCACGATTTACAAAACTCGTTGTATGTTGTTCCGTTGTTCCGTGTATGCCATCACACGTTACGTCATGATGCAACACCAATCCCGATTGGCTTAGTTTCATTCATGCTTCAGAGGCGCTACGCTGGGGGGCTTTCCCCAAAGTGTCATATCGACACAGTTCGAGTTCCCTCAAAAGGGAACAAGCCACTCCCTCTATCTTTCTCATTCACTATTATTTTTCATTCAGAAAATACGTCACATTACTGTGGTAATGTCATTCACAAATTCTGGTCCACGCTGACGCAAAGAAGTCAAGACATTACAGACAGGCTGTTCTAATTTAACATCATCTTACCTCAGTGTTCCTGGGCAAATATTTTCATAATAATATGTGCTGAGTGGAATAAAGAAAGTGGTCAGCATGATTGATATTCAAAATGGTAAGCACACGCTGCTTTGTTTACCGTTTTCAATGACGAATACAGTCAAATGTATCTGCAGAAATAGACCTTGCACGATATCTCCTTGCACGCAGGAGCAGAACACGTGTGCTAGCTGACAGTAGCCTGTAGTCCTTCAGTGCGTTCAAGCACAGCTTTTTTGCCCCGACGCAAGCAACGCGAGGCGACAACACAGTCGAGTTTCATCAGCGCTAGTTCTTTGGCGTCGCCTTGATGTGTCCCTGCCTTAAGTCTATTCATTCTGGATCCATCCATCATAAATATGCAAAACATTTAGGTAAAATTTTAAGACATTGAGGATAAAGTCAATGTTAAATTGACTCACTTTCATGTCATGATACTGTTTACCTGTATTATTAATCAGTCCAAATTGTTAATGAATCATATAAGTCTTATTAGTGTTTCTCTTCTTGAAACCAGTGAACATCAGGCTGCTTCTCTCCCACGGGGCCGCACTCTTCACACGCTGACTGCCATCTCAGACGACACACTCTTCCTTTTTGGAGGACTAAGTAATTCTGGGGAGGTTCTCAGTACGTTTAGAGGTCAAGGGTTTAGAAACAGCCATGTCTATAAATAACCATCAAATTTTTTCCAAACATCCCTTTTCTTTTGTGCAGGTGATGGATGGGAATTTGACACTATAACAGGAGAATGGATAGAGAAAGACCATGCACATAAAGACAAGCCCAGGTAAAATAGTTTTAGTACAGTATTGTGTGATGCGTTTTATGTTTTATGCTACTTTTAATCAAACAATTTTTCAGCTTTCAAATTCTGTCTACTTAATACAAAATTTAAACAATAAATGTCTCTTTAACATGGTGTGAGAGGTCACTGTATCTGCCATATTTCATTTGGCAGCACAGAGCATGTGTGAATTAGCAAACCATAAAACATGATTGTTACGTAATTGCAAGGTAATCTGATGACCAAACTTTCGTTGTGGCAACGTAACTAATTACATTGTCACAACCGGAAATTTTCCTGAATGTTTTGCCACAAGTAATTGCGACGCTGTGGCAAAGTCATGGATCAATAGTTGTGTATTGGTATTCAGTTGGTTATTTTTATTTTGTATTTATTTGTCAATGGACAGATATTCAGTATAGGGCTGTGCGATATGACGATATATATCGGATGGACAAAATAAAAAGTCTATTGTTTCATATTATGCTTTATCGTTTATGCGTGGTGTCGCAAAATACATGGTTTACATCACTATTACTACATATGTTATGAAAAGTCTGAAACGGACCAAAAAACTGTACTATGCACGCACCAGTTGCCTTTCGCTTCGGAGCTGATCGGATGTCTCTGAAGAGTACTATTGTTTACACAACAAGCAACGAGTGTGTCGGTGTTCTTGCGGGAAGACTTCCCAGTGTTGGTGTTTTTTTATACAGCGTGAGTGCAGCAGTGATCGCAAGCTTCTCAAGCTCTCAACTGCTGTTTTAACAGCATCAAATTTCTATTTGTTTGTATGTTTGACGGTTGGTTAGAGGGCGAGAAGTGAGTGCTTCACTGTTTCAGTTCGCTGATTCAGTGTTGCCGCGGTCATTCCCTGTGTGCTCCGGCACTGGTGACGGTCACATTTCCTAAAGGAGCAACACGGGTGCGTTTGTCCAGACTCAAAATTAAGTTCATTTATTTAGAAAGACACAAAAATTAACAAACAATTAACCAAAAACATGAATAAAAATAATATGGCATTAAAAAATAAGCAAAAACAATATGACCAAAGTTTCGTCATGGCCACATAACTAAGGCCCAATCCCAATTCTATTTTATACCCCTTCGCCTACCCCTTAACCCTTCGCCTACCCCTAACCCTTGCCCCTTGAAACAGAGTGTCAAGGCGTAGGGGTGAAAATATTCCCCTAAGAAATGGGACACCACTACTACACCGTTACATGTCATTATACATTGTCGCTAGCGCCTACGTCACAGGAGATGCGCCAATGTTTATCACAAACTTCCAAGATGCCGTCGTCAGCTGTAGTCTTGCGTGAGTTACAGCTATTTTTTGCATTTTGCATACATCTTCTGAAGTTCGCAGAAAACAACGGAGATGACGATATCTTCGACGCCTAATGCTGCCGCGTTCACACCAAACGTGAATAGAGCGTCTGGCGCGAGTGATTTCAATGTTAAGACGCGTTTAAGCGCGTGTGGAGGTCTTGCGGCGCGAATGAGACATTTAGCGCGGCGCGGTGGACGCGAATTCGCCTCATTCGCTCGTCCACTTCGCTTCAAACTGCTTTTTACACGCGTCATATTGTTAACGAACTTTAGCGTTTTTTTGCAACCGTTTCTTTGAAGAACATGACCGTAAATATGAACACAAGATTGAATGTGACAAAGAAAATGATTATTGGCAGTCATGTTGCCTCTGTAGCCGGTGTATGCAGGTACATTTTTCATACCCCTTCGTTTGAAGTGTGGTCCCGAAAAATCTTCGTTTCAAGGGCTATCTGGCCCTTCCCCTTCCCCCTACCCCTCCAACCAAAAGAGAATTGAGACAACCCTACCCCTTCACGGGAACGCGCAAAACAGAGGGGTAGGGCCAAGGGGTAGGGGCAAGGGGTGAATTGGGATTGAGCCTTAATGATGTTTTATTAACAAAGTTTCGGGAGGAGCATGTTCAGATAATCCAGAGAGGAGGCCTATGTACAATATATACTGTATAGCTGATTTACCTCTGTCCCATGACAGTTTTCCAGCATCCCTCCACCAGCCCACTCCTTACTCTTCATTGTTCCTATGGGAACAATGGGTTTGGGCCAAATTCCATGCTCGGAACCCTCCCCTCGGAGATCATGCCAAATATGCATGCTCATATGCAAATCTGATTATATGTAAGTGTGAACTCGTGGAGTTACGTCATGACAACCGGAAAAGTGAAAATCCTGGATTCATTGCCACAACTTTACTTTGTGACCATTTCAGTTAATAATTGCGACATGGCAAATACCATCAAAGTATTAACATTGACAATGTTAAAATGTTGACAATTTTGCAAATAGAGTGGGCTTGAACCATTATAAGGCATACCAAATTCTGACTGCGAAGGGAGCGTATCTCTTTCAGCTGGCTCATTTGGAGTGAAAGCTGACAATGTTATAACCTGGGTTATGAACCGTGTTGAGAACATCTTAGGTACATTACCCCTTTTTGGCTTGAGAACAGTAATTTGGGTCAAATTCCATGCAGAACTCATTAACTGGTAGAACATGCATGTCACTCACTCATGCTCCGCTGACATGGAGGTTCTATAACACTAGGTTTGGGTGCGAGACTGAATTACCTGCATGAGAAAGGAGATCCTTTCTCAGCGGAATGGTCCAGGGAGATGTTGTCAACATCCCCACTAGGTCCAGAAACCAAGGCTTGGTGGAGCATTTCGGCACAACCAATAGCAATGATTTCCTCTCTTCTCTGAATTAGCATAGCACTTCATGCAATATTTTCACTGGTGGAGCCAGAGGGATGGACCAGGTGGGCTCCGATGGAGCAAGACTGGTCTGGGGTCAGAAGAAGCTAGCAGGGAGGTGTGTGTGGTCCTGGCACACAGGACAACCATAACATAGAAGGTGAATATGTCCCTCTTGGCCATGGCAGGACTGACAGGAATAGTCTCCGCTATTGTGCCAAGGAGAGTGGGTGACTCAGGAATGGCCTCTGTGGCTTTGATAGTGAGAGTGGGCCACTTTGGGATGGCCTCCATGGCCGTGGCAGTGAGTGTGCGGCTCTGTTACCTCTGGGACCACCGGACTTTCCTTCTTCCTCCGCTTATGAGGGTGAGGCAATGTGGGAACAACTGCAGCAGTCATGAGCAGCTCTAGGGAAACTGCAGCAGTCACAGCCACCACGGGGAAGACTGCAGTAGGCTCAGCCACCTCTGGGCAGCCAGCAGATGAGGCGGACCCGTTCCTCCTCTCCTCGAAGTGGTCATCAGAGATTTAGGGATTTGGAAGTTCCTGAGGGGAAGGACGGGAGGGCCAAGAGTAGGAAGGCAACCTTCTTCTCCACAGTGATACACATACCCCCCACACTGCCAGAATGACAGCATCCCCATCTCCCAGGCACTGACAGGCTCGTTAAGGCTGTTGTTGAAAATGTCCTTTAGCATAGCATTGCTGATATCGAGCCCCTTCGCTACAAACAGGAACTTGTAAGTAAACCCTTCATGCTGGCCCATCTTTGCAGAAGAGAAAGGAGCTTGCTGTGTTGACCCACAATCTGATGAGCGGAGGGGCAGGGGTTGGGAGATGAGAGCAGGAAGATACTGAGTCCTCTACTGGCCAGATAGCACTGTCAGGGTTTAGTGTTGATAAAGGAACAAAGACTAAATGCTGCAGAGTTGATGGGTTTTTATTTAATCAAAAATAAAACAAACAAAAATGACCCTGTGGGGGAAAGCATGACTGGCTGGACTAGGCAGGACAAGGTGGGAAACAACAGGGAGCAGGTAAACAAGATGCACATATGACGACGATTTGGCACAGGACTGAGAACACGGGGAGAATAAATAGAGAAGGAAATCAGGAGGGTAACAAGGGAGAGCAGGTGGGGCAAATAAACCAGTAATTGGGTAACAAGAAGGGCATGGTTAAGATAATAGAAAGACACCAGAGCACATGTCATGTAGAAACAAAGAAAATAAAGCCATGTGCTCACACAAAACATGACTAGAATACCCAGCCAATGAAAGTTCTCACTGACTGTGTGTCCACACAAAACATGACAACATGAAAGTATGTGGACACGAGCCGAGCCGCGTGTGTGGACACGTTTTGTAAAAAACACGAGCCGCATGCTACACAGAACACAGGAAGAAAGCATGCAGCCGATGATAAACACAAACCGTGTGCTCAGGGTTGTATGCTTGCTGCACGGCAGTTTGCATTTTCCTACATAATGAGAAACAACTTGTTTCTAAGCCAGTGATAAATGCTCTTGTCGTACTCCAAATACCGAAGTAACATTAAAAAAGTGTGTGACATCTTTAGAGATAAACTGTAAATATGGAAAACAATGTGTAAATGATGTTTGTGTGGAACTTGCATTAAAGCTACAATATGCAAGAATGTTTTGCCTCTAGAGGGCGCTACATTCCAAACAACAACAACGGCGTAGCTTGATGACGATGTGAAGGAGCGTGGAATGATGGGAACTGTCGTTTTAAACTCCACCGTGTTTTCTCCAAAACTCCAAAGTTCTTTTTTTATAATGACATGCTTTATGTGGCGAGGGGGGCGTGGTTCAGCGCGGTCTGTAATGGGAGAGAGAAGAGACGAGCAAGTAGGTCAAGTGCAAATGACGAACACCTGTGTCTTATTGCTGTGATCCGCGTGGAGAGACCGCTTTTAAGCCGCGCGCTGGAACGAGAGAGACTGAAGAGAAAATTGGACGTAGAGAAAGAAAACCGGTGGATCCGAGCTCTCATTTTTGAACTGTTTTGTGCCGTCGCGGTTGCCACGGTGAATGCGCGTTGTGCACGACTTTTGTTTGTTTTGCTTTATTTTAATAAAGTACGAGTCCCAGTCACGCCGACCCCTGTCTTCTTCCTTCCTGACTCTTGTACCTCATCACACTTTTATTTCATTAAAATGAATTAACCGCAAGAAAAGTAAGGTTTAATACTAAATTGGTTATCATAGATGTTACTGTATGTCGAATTCATTGTTGTGATAACGCGGCGCAGTTTTACGTGTTCTAAACAATTGTTGTAAAAGTACATTCGAACATACCCACATTATTTGCCAAAATACTGATTCATCTTTATGTATAACACATGCTATATTTATTTACATGGCCATAAACACCAGACGTGATAAACAATGTCAATAAACTAAACACAAATCTAAAGCAATATATACTTCCCTTACATAAACATAACTATTACCGAATGCTACATTTGGAAAATATAAAATTAAGCATGCTTTGTCGACAGAACCAGCTGCAATCGGTAAAGAATAATTGTGTTCCATAACGACTGCACAAAACAAGCTAACGTTTGTTGCTTGATAGACGCTACAACTACAACTTCCGCATTTGTCCAGGACTCCACGCAGTACGAGCGGAAACCGAGGGCAACGCGGATATGACACAATTGACTGGCGACTCCCAGCTCCCCCCTGCTCTAACGCCCCGTTTCCTTGGTTAAAATCGCAATTTTCTCACGATTTAAAAATAGTTGGAAACATTTGGGATATTGTAAGTAATCAACTTAACAAAATATATAACACTGGCCTTGAGATTATGGGATATTTTAATGCAAAATTCTTGCATATTGTACCTTTAAAGTATTAATATGAGCAAACCTGGTAACCCAGCCAGCAATGACACGTGGGGCCCAGATGGGTTAACTACGGGTTCCATGGGTACTGTGTGGGCATGGGCTTTGGCTGGGTGAAATCAGTGGGTCCCATGTAGGTTTTGTAGTACGAGTCCCACATAGGAAGCCCATATGAGCTGATTACATGGGCCCCATAAGGGACAGGCATGGGCCAAGTGGGCATGGGTTTGAACTGGGAACACATATATGGGTCTTGCATGACATATTTATGGTCCAAGTGGGCATGGGTTTGATCTGGGAACACATATATGGGTCTTGAATGGCATATTTATGGGCCGAGTGGGCATGGGTTTGAACTGGGAATGCATATATGGGTCCTGCATATAATTTTTATGAGCCAAGTGGGCATGGGTTTGAACTGGGAACACATATATGGGTCCTGCATGGTTTATTTATGGGCCAAGTGGGCATGGGTTTGATCTGGGAACACATATATGGGTCCTGCATGGTTTATTTATGGGCCGAGTGGGCATGGGTTTGATCTGGGAACACATATATGGGTCCTGCATAGAATTTTTATGGGCCAAGTGGCCATGGGTTTGAACTGGGAACACATATATGGGTCCTGCATGGTACATTTATGGGCAAAGTGGCCATGGGTTTGAACTGGGAACACATATATGGGTCCTGCATGGTACATTTATGGGCAAAGTGGGCATGGGTTTGAACTGGGATAATATATATAAAAATATATTTTTGATTTATTTACCAGTATGTTGTGACATTTAAATTGTTTTTTAAAGATTATGTTTGTTGTTCGATGTAATAATTTTGTATTAATGTATTTTTTGGAGAGATGTTTTTTTTTCAGAGATTTTTTTTTTAATTAAAATATATTTTTGATTTGTTTACCGGTATGTTGTTGTGACGACCACAAAAGTGTTGTATTTGTGTTTTAAGAATATTCACAATTATTGTCTTTTATTTGAAACAAGTGATTGTATTTTTTTTTTTTTAAAACAAGTATCCCAATTGTTTTATTTTTAATGTGAATTTTCCTGACTTAAAGTGAATTGTGTAGTGTTTGCTCCAGGCCAGTAGGGGCAGTGTAGAGTGACGAGTTACTGTAGCTGCGTGAGTTGCGCGGGTTTTTACTGCAGAGAGCTCGAAACTGATAACACTGTCTCCTCGTTTCTCTCCTGTTTTACAGGTGGGTAATTGTATAAAAACACCTCAGAAGTAGCATTTATCTATGCTGAAATGTATGTGAGATATGAGTGAACTGTTTTTAGTGAAATGAGCTTCCTTAGGGTCTGTTTTTGATTTAGTTTGAAATGAGTTGAAACGAGAGGGCAAAGTCCTACAGAGTAACGGTCGAGAGACATTACTAGAGATCAAGTCAGCTCAACACACACTTTCCCCGTGTATATATGTACATGAAGATATTTTTTTGAGCTTGTAATGTTAACAGATATGTTTAGCTCACTGTATGTCAGTTTCCCACCATCTGTTGGAAATGTTTTTTTGCTCAATGAGTTTATACAAAAATGTTTACAGTTTAAAACGAGGTTAAAAGTTACACTTTAATCACTTTATGAGTTCTGAGTATGATTTTGCAGTACTGTATTAACATGATACTGATAAAATACTGTGAATGGAAGATCTAAAAAAAAGCTGGTGAATATTACCATTGTCTTTACATTTCATTTTGATAAATAGTATAAAATACAAGCATGAAGAGTAAGTGAACATGCATTTGGTGGAAAGAGGTTTATTTTAATATGGATTCTGCATTGACATGGACACTGAAAATTCATTGTAATGTTAAAAAGACACTGAACATATAATATGTGAAACATACAATGATACTTAACAATAGAGATGTGATTGCTGAATAAAATTCAGAAAATAAATTACTGCAGAGAGCTCGAACCTGATAACACTGTCTCCTCGTTTCTCTCCTGTTTTACAGGAATTAATCTGTTATCCACGGTGCCGTTGCTACGGTACCTGTTACATTTTGACATTTAAATAGTTTTTTAAAGATCATTTTTGTTGTTCAATTTAACAATATATTTCTTGCAGTTCAAAGCGTCAAGTGTCTTGTATTTATCTTGGACTTATATTCATTCCTCATTTTTAGTTTTTCTTAGATTGTTTCCTTAAACCACTTGGCATGGTTGGGCTTAGATAAGCCTTGCATGAATTGCCCAGTTAGGACCCACATAAGATCCTTACAGAGCCCACTTTAAGCCCATAGGGGCATTCACGGTTGAATCCTGGTGCAAGCCCACTTTAAACCCCTTTAGGCAGGTGGGGCCCAAATGGGTCTGACATGAATTACCCAGTTAAGACCCACATAAGACCATTACAGGTCCCACTTAAAACCCATCTGGGCATCCACGGCTGGCCCCCGTGTGGATCCCGGGTGCAAGCCCATTTTAAATGCCCTTTAAGCAGGTGGGGCCCAAATGGGTCTGTCATGAATTGCCCGGTTAAGATCCCACATAACACCCTTATAGATCCCTTTTAAAGCCCATCTGGGCATCCACGGCTGGATCCTGGGTGCAAACCCACTTTAAACCCCTTTGGGTAGGTGGGGCCCCAATGGGTCTGGCATGAATTGCCCAGTTAGGACCCACATAAGACTCTTACAGAGCCCATTTAAAGCCCATCTGGGTAGCCATGGTTGGATCCCGGGTGCAAGCCCACTTTAGACCCATTTGGGCAGGTGGGGCCCAAATGGGTCTGACATGAATTGCCCAATTAAGACCCATGCAGTACCCTTACAGGTCCCACTTTTAGTATGTCTGGGCTTCCACGGCTTGCCCCAATGTGGATCCCGGGTGCAAGCCCATAATGGGGCCCACATTTGCCGCCCATGAAGCCCTCATCTGGTTTGCGCACCTCCCAAAATTCGGATATAGTGTTTACCCACCTCCAAAGTGCATTTATCCACCTGTAAATTGCGTTTATCCACCTCTAAATAGCCTATAGTTCCTAAGCCATTTTAAATTAAGCTTATGTCGTTTTAGTTTCATATTGTTCATTATCAGTGGCGGCTGGTGAAGTTTATTGTAGGGGGGGCTAAACCAAACCCCTGTAGGGGGGTCTGCGGGCATCCCCCCCCCGAAGATTTTTTTTTTTATTTTCACATACAAACGAAGCATTCTGGTGCATTCTGACAAAATAATAAAGACAAAATAGAACATTTTCTTACAAAGACGAATGAGGCCGGGGAACTAAGTTTTAACTTAATTTATTTGCCTTGTAGAATTCAGCATAGGGCTGAATGCATGGCAGCATGGCAGTGTCCATCCTCACGGGAAGCGGGGGTGGGGGACAGATAGAAAGAGAGAGAGAGAGAGAGAGAGATAGACAGACTACATTACTTGTACTGAAATGTTGCTCGTCTCTCTTTCAGTGCAGCAAAGCGGTCAATGACTTTCTCATTGAAATCATGCATTTTGAGGACTAGTTCCCTCTCCATGGAGAGCATGGCCAGTGCATTCAGACGTTCCTGGCCCATTGAATTTCGCAGGAATGTCTTAATTCTTTTCAAAGTTGAGAAACATCTCTCAGCTTCAGCTGTTGTCATGGGAGTAGTTATAAGAATGTTCAACAAACTCACAGTCTCAGAGAATGCCTCCTGGAGGTTGTAGCTCATGATAACCTGGTACAGTGCCAGTGCACCACAGCAAGCCTTGAATTCAGGATTCTCATAGATCAGAGACAGTTCTGTCTTGAGCTTTGCCTTGTTCAGCGTGGGATATGCCTTCACAGTGGCATTCAGAGTAGAGTTCTCAACGGGCCTGAAAATGACAACCCGACCCGACCCGGCCCGTGGCTTTTAAAGCCCGGACCCGATGTAACCCGACACATAAACATGAATTATCTGCCCGAACCCGGCCCGCGGCCCGACGCCGCGTTGGATTTTTTTTTTTCTCTCATACACGTATTATCATGACCAGCAGACGGGAATTCAAATCAACCTTTAATGTTCACGCCTTTTAACAATACAAACAACTGAAACAATAAACTTTAAATATATAAATAGGCTGTAGTAGCGACGGTGAATTCACCTGCGGCAAGTTTACTTCTCACCAACTCCATCTTCTTCTCCAGGCTATAAAGGCGCGCAGCCGCGCACGCAGCGGCGTCAGGTCTGCCCCCGCCCCTCTCCATGATGCACGTTACGCAGCAGCCAGACTTTCTTTACGGTGAACAGCAGCGATGATTAATAAATATTTTTTTTTTTTTTTTTTACTGAGCGGAAAAGATTAAGCCCGAGGTCCGACCCGACCCGAGTCATTTGATTATATTTTCGACCCGAACCCGGCCCGAACCCGCTGGTCCCGTCGGGTTTGTCGGGCCGACCCGACCCGTTGAGAACTCTAATTCAGAGCCTCAGCAGGAAATTAATGGCAGTACCTTTCGAACATATCTCCCTGTACTAAGGTAGCACTCACAAGGTGGCCAGTGAAAGAGAACCTCGCTTTGGTGTGAGCCAGGATGGTGTCGCAGACCTCTTCAGACAGCCTCTGCTTCGCCTCTTCTGTCAAAGCCGTCCTTGGTCTGTCGGTTCCTGATGGCTCTTGCAGCTGGTCAGAGTCTCTGAATGCAAACAAACCAATAATGTGTTTGTTAGGCTGTGTACAGTACTGTAGTCTACGTGATGCACATGTTCACACTTTATCCAGTACAAAGATGTCAGTATACCCACTGATGGTCTTCGGGGTCCATTGGACCCCAAATGACTTTTGCTTAGTTAAAAAAAATGTTCTCTTTTTCCAAATGGTATTAAACTTCCTACGGCTCTCAACACTTTCTAGATCTACAAAAATTTTTTTTAAATGGAATGTTATCTGTTTTTATGTAGGCGTGACAAAAATAGTGACACTTGTGGTCTTTGGAGTCTATTGGACCCCAGACAATAACATTTAATTTTGTAACAGAAAAATCTATATATATATTTTTTTTTACAAATATAATTTTACTCTGTTTATTAATGTTTTTACTCAACATGTGTACAGTTTTTGGAGGATTTATGATATTTTTTAAATTTCTATAAATAAATAAATAAATAAATAAATAAATATTTATCATTGGATTCAAAATAGACAAAAACCACGAGTGTCACTTTTTTTGAAGACCATCAGAGGGTTAAAATGGGCAGGGATGCATAATGTTATTGTTAAACACTGTTTTTTAAGCTATCCATTGTGCCTCACCTAACCAGGATGTCCAGCACAGAGTAAAGCAAGCTAGATTACACCACTGGCAATATATTATAAAAAAAAGAACATATATTATAAAAAAGAACACAAATACAGTCTCCTTTCATGCATCTGTTCTGTTCTCACAACAAAGCTCTGCTTTGAGAAGGATCGAATAATATAAATGTTATCTTACCTAATGGTCTGCACACTGCTTGTGAAGCTCTCGAGGGCCCTTTTGATGAAGACTGCATCAATGTCCTTCTTCTGGAGCTTCTGGTACAGAATGTCGACGTTGGGCATGATTTTGTGAAAAAAACACAGAAAAAAAATAAAATCTTCGTCCTGTAGCATCCTCACGTAGCCAGATGCCTCTCTCACGCTGAGCTGGTCAAATGGACCATGTGAACCCGTCTTGATGGCTTCAAAACATTCAATGAGGTCATCTCGGTTCTCGTACACAGTGTTGACGATCCTGCTGTTAAAATTCCACCTTGTAGATGAAGCTCTGGGTAGTCTTCGTGAAACAATCTTGTCCAGAACGCTGCACCGTTTCGGTGACCGGGAAAAGAAAGATGCAATACCGCTCAGATCGGAAAAGAAAACGTAAACTTTTTTGATGTGGGAGGTAGCTTGCTGCTTGATCAAATTAAGCTGATGTGCATAGCAGATCATGGGCATTCTTAAAATGTTCACGCACCTTTTGCTGCACACCAGCCTTCTCTCCGCTCATCACACTGGCACCATCGTAAGCTTGTGCAACGAGTTTCATTTTGTCGTTGTCGTCGGCCAAAAGTTGGTTCAGTCTCTCCAAAAGTACACTGGTAATTGAAACTGACGCTGAATCCGAGATGGGAATAAACTAAAAAAAACGTTCCTGCACTGCATGGTTGTCATCAATGTATCTAAGCACAAGAACCAGCTGTGTCTGCGTGGAGACGTCCGTAGTTTCGTCAGCTTGGATGGCCAGATAGCTAGCTGACTTGACCTCCTCCACAATCCTTTCCCGCGCAACCGCTAGCATACATTCTAAAAGCTCGTTCTGCACCGTCTTGGATGTGCCCTTGAACACCGTGGCATTTTTCAGGTGCTCATCAAAACCTTCATCTAACTCTGCCACGAAGTCCACCAATCCAAGAAAAATACCTGGGTTTGTGGAGCCCTCCGTCTCATCCTTGCCTCGCAAAGCCAACTCGAACACTCCGCAAAACTTCACACATTGGATGAGCCGGTTGAGGATGTGTCGGTTCTTGCTCACCTCATCGTTGTGGCGACAAACAGCCAACCTGTATCCCTCATTCAGTTGAGTGGCAATGTTCACCCTCCCAACAGTCGCAAATCTCAAGCAGCTATCCATATGGATCTTTGACATCTCATGCTTCTTGATTTTCTCAGCCAGATGGTGCATATCTGTCACACCAGTCGAAACCCAAGCAGTGCTGTCTGTCGTCAGGGTGTCAGGGTGGAAGAGTAGGCAGGGGTAGCAGAAGACTGCGTTAGCTTCTTCACAACCTGCTAGCCAGCTTTTTTTCACATACCAATTAGTTGAAAATCCTCGGGTGTGAAAACCTTGGAGGTCCTGATTGTTTTAATGCCAATTTGTCTGAATTGGATCGTCGACTAAAAGGAACTTCTTTCAGAGACGCAACGGAATTGCACACACTAGCAGCCATTTTGAAAGTAGCAAGTGACTTGATCGAAGATATCCCCCTCGCTCTCTTTGCTCAGTTACGTATGACGCAAGCGCGTAAGTGCGAGTCCCAAATCCTCATTGAAAATGCATTGAAGGCTCATTTTCCGGAAAAAAAAGTTTTAACATGAGAGTCAATGGGAGAATGCTTGGGCGATTTTCCACGTCAATGAATTCGCCCAGAGAGGCGGGACTCGGGAGTCGTGGCCAATCAGATTCGTCAGATTCAAGTCACGTTTCAAATGGTCGCGCCCGCGACTCGCGTGACTTGAATCTAACGAATCTGATTGGACAATGACAGATCATATGTCTAGAACACTGAAAACTACTTTTGCTGTGATAGAATTTGTAAAAAAAAAAATCCTCTTTCTCCCAGTTGGTAGTGCGTCGCCCAAATCGCCCCTATACACCATCCGCCCCTGTTCGGTATTAGTTTCATAGGTTGTTAAACCTAAGACGAAGTCTTTCATATTGCGCTGCATTACTGTCAGTGTTGACCAATCTTTTGCGGTGTTGCCAGCAGGAAGCAGCAGACTGCATCAAGATTCATCAGTCACTAGCCCAAACTAGCCTACATGTCTCATGTAATGATGAATGAATTGTAAAAAATGTATATCCGGCAATTGTTTAAGCGCCGTCAAGACAGCAGCCCTCCTCCTGATGCCAGCAAACGGCCTCGGCTACAAACCCAAAGTGAGTGAGCTCGGAAAACAGTACTAAACTTCATGTTTTTGAGGTTAATTTGGTTCACGGTAGATTCATGCCACTGACTCAACAAGTCACCACTACCTTTTCCCATTAGCCAATGTTACAAGTAAAATTCAGGATACATTTTCAGATAAATAACTGGATGTAATTATATGCATTCTCTGGCATTTAAACCACTGAAAGTTTGTGACAACAAGCTCCCTTTGCTAGTCAGCTAGCTAGTTAATGTTATCGCTATAGCCGTTCGCGGTTTCGCGGGTACGGTAAACGTTCGTTAATAATAATAATAATAAAAATAAATTTTAATAAAAAAAATAAAAAAATTCAAAAGTTATTTTGAATAGAAATCATCACTCATACAGCAGCCATTCATCTCATCTCCGGTTTATTTGTGTTCGTATACATACAATATCCACGATCCGCCAGGGCTATTAGTCCAATGGTGTGCACATTTGGAGAAATAATTATTAATTATGACATGTTTGTAAAATATTTCATCATACAGAATAACATTTCTATTCATTTTGCACTGATTTATGCAATCTGAAGAGCTCAAACAGCTAACAGAGCTAGCGATGACTCTTCCTGTTTCGCGTCAGCTATGACATCAGTGCGATATCATTAGTTTGTAAAGCTGTCAATCATCTCACGTGAACCACTGTCGTTAATCTGCACCTGCTACATTAGCAATTGGAAAAAACTGTAATCGACAACTATTTTGATAATCGATTAGTCGGTTTGAGTCATTTTTTAAGACAAAAGTGTCACGACTACCTGGCTCACAGTAGCAATGACATAGGGGAGACCACACCGTTTGTTAAGTTAAATCAAAAGTAATTTATTAGAACATTAAATTATTCAATGAAATCATAATTTGAATCAATAAATGTATCAAATCAGTAAATGAGAAACAAAAGAAAACTAATCAGAAGTGTAGTGCAGATCAGTAAAATGTTAACTATGTGTAATGCAAAAAAGGCAAAAAGGAGTAGGACAGTGCTGCTACCAGCCAGGAGGCCAGAGCAGAGCAGAAATGCGCAGCCCAGAGCAGAGAGAGAACAAGTGGCAGGAGATGCTTTTAAACAGTCCCGCCCATCAGCTACTGTCAGATGGACCGAAACAGACAGCTCCCCCTTCAGACTGGGGGGAGAGAGACGGCCCAAACATATTCTATTCATGGTGAAGTGAGCACACCCAGCACGGCAAAGCCAGGCGTGACATCACTCCCCCCACAAAACAGAACAAAACTACATTCTACTCGTTACACCATTCCCCCTAATCAATACTAGAAACAGAAACAAACCCAATTATACCCCCAAAAACAATAAATGACTAAATCCATTACCCTTTTTAACCAATTACCCCGAAAGACTAATGTTAAACTAAACCAAACTCTCAATCCCCCTTAACCTACACCCTCAATACAACAGCCACCACTGGAAATGACAAAACTCACCCCCCAGCTCACCTAATCCCCCACCCCCTCCTTCCCACCCAGCAAATCCTGGCGCCTGGATAGCAATTTAAGAATGGAAAAACAGGGGACAAGAGAATAGAACCAGAGACCGGAGAAGAGATAGACACCCCTTAACAATCATCAAGAGCCCGCGACAAGGCATCGGCCATGACGTTGTCGGACCCCTTGATGTGCATAATAGACAGGTTATAAGGCTGTAGAAAAAGAGCCCAGCGCATAAGGCGCTGGTTAGTATTTTGAAGAGAAGAGAGGAAAGTAAGAGGATTGTGGTCAGAGAAGACCACCACAGGGTGTAACCCACCACCAACATAAACCTCAAAATGTTGGAGTGCCCAAATAAGGGCCAGGGCCTCCTTTTCGATGGTTGAATAGTTAAATTGGTGACGATTAAATTTCCGAGAAAAATAGGAAACTGGTCTATCTATTCCATTCTCATCCTTTTGAAGAAGAACGGCACCTGCCCCTACCTGGCTGGCATCCACTTGCAGCTGGAAGGGCTCCTCCAGCCTAGGAGCAGCCAGGACAGGTGCAGAACTCAGGAGAGACTTGGCGTTCTCAAATGCATGTTGGCAATCTGCAGTCCAATTGAATTTAACTGAACCCTTCAACAGGTTAGTTAGTGGAGCAACGACAGATGAAAAATTACAGCAAAAATTCCTGTAATACCCTATCATACCGAGGAAGCGCATTAATTCTTTCTTCGTAGTAGGACGTGGGAATTTATCAATGGCCACGACCTTTGCTCTCACTGGCCGAACGCTCCCCTGTCCGACCACCTTTCCCAGATACACCACTGTAGCCTGAGCAAACTCACACTTTGCTAAGTTCACAGTGAGGTTTGCAGCCGCAAACCGCTCAAATAATGAACGTATGCGGGCAAGGTGGACTGTCCAAGTGTCTGAATAACAGACCACATCATCAATATACACAGCGCACCCCTCCAGTCCCGCAACGACTCGATTCATGAGCCGCTGGAAACTGGAGGGGGCGTTGCGCAACCCAAAAGCCATTCTCGTATAAGAGTAGAGCCCTGTCGGCGTAATAAAGGCAGATATCTCTTGTGCCCTAGGAGTAAGAGGAACCTGGTAATAACCTTTTAACAAGTCAAATTTGCTCACATAACGAGCCGCACCGACTTGATCAACACAATCTTCTATCCTAGGTAATGGATACGAGTCTGGTTTTGTTACACTATTTACTTTTCTGTAATCCGTGCAAAATCTGTACGTATGATCAGGTTTTTTGACTAACAAACAGGGCGAAGCCCAGCTAGAGTACGACTGTACGGCAAGACCATTTTCCAGAAGATATTGGACACTATCATCCAGACTTTTTCGCTTATCAGGACCAGTGCGGTAAAACCTCTGACGGATTGGCTTTGCATCACCGACTTCTATGTCATGTTCGAGTAAAGTTGTGCAGGTCGGAGTATCTGAAAACAGACAAGGAAATTCAAAGATTAAAGCTTTCAATTCTGCTTGCTGTTTCAAATCCAAATGATCTAAAACTCCCTCCAATTTGGCCAACGTCTCTGAATTATTGAGACGAGCATGCAACATGGAATCGTCAGGGCCCTGCACATCATCCTCTAACTCTGGAGAAGCTACAGACGTGCTTGCCACGACCAAGACAGACGATTCACCCTTACAAATAGGTGACTGTGATGATGCATAATATGGCTTAAGTAAATTGATATGACATAACTGTGTCGCTCGCCTACGATCAGGCGTAGCCACCACATAATTGGTCTCTGACACTTGACGAACCACACTGTAAGGCCCTGAATACTTTGCACCAAAAGGAGAACCAGGTATAGGCAACAATGCCACCACCTGATCCCCTGGGCTAAAGACACGAGTTTCTGCTTTACGGTCATAATTTCGCTTCATTTTTCTTTGGGCATCAGTCAAATTTTCAGTTGCCATTTTACATGCTAAAAGTAACCTGCGGCGGAAACCATACACATAACTGGACAAACTCTTGGGTGGTTCAGATGAATCCAGCTCACTTGACAATACAGACAATGGGGTACGAACCTTATGACCAAATACCAACTCATTGGGACTAAAACCGGTGCTTTCTTGCACAACCGCTCTAGCCGCCAACAATAGCCATGGTAGACCATCCTCCCACTCCCGTTTCATCTCAATGCAGTATGCACGCAATAGAGACTTAAGAGTGGCGTGAAACCTCTCCAAAACCCCTTGACTTTGCGCATGGTACGCACTACTCAAGTTGTGCTGGATACGCAGCTGTTTCAAAGCTGCTGCGAATGTTTTTGACGTAAAATTTGAACCCCGATCACTTTGAATGACTCTGGGAAGACCAAATATTGAAATAAACTGCGACAATGACTTCACCACAGACCTTGTAGTAATGGTCCTCAAAGCATACGCAGCTGGATAGCGGGTCGCCTGGCACATGATGGTAAACAAATAAACACATCCTGATTTTGACTGGGGTAAGGGGCCCACACAATCAATGACCAAATGCTCAAAAGGCTTACCAACAGACGGAATGGGCTGTAAAGGCGCGGGCTTAACCACAGCATTTTGCTTCCCTGCCACCTGACAGACATGACAAGTTTGAACAAACCGTGCAACGTCCCTCTTTATCCGTGGCCAGTAGCAATGTTTTAACAATTGATTGTATGTTTTCTTTACCCCAAAATGACCCGCTGTCTCTCCATGAGCTGTTTTTAGTGCCACTTCACGAAACTTTTCAGGCATCACCACCTGCAAAATCTGATCTCTCACATCAGTTCCCACAGTAGGTGACCACCTTCTTAGCAACAAGCCATCTTTCACAAAATAACAGCGATCTAAATTATCATCTGCAGTCAAGTCAAAATATTTCTGTAAGCTCTGATCACTCTTTTGAGCCTCAGCAATGTCAAATCGAGACAAAGGTACTGGTAACAACGGAATAAATACCTGAGCAGACGTGTGCTTAGATGCATCAGACGAATTTGCATCCTGCTTATGCGCCATAGCGCGCGTCACAGCGCATGCCGTAAAAACCTCTGGAAAATCTTTTTGACACCTATCTGACTCACCCAATAAAGAAGCTCCAGTCTTAACCACGGGAGGTGGTGAGACCTGATCAGGAAAAACACAGTCATGAGCAAAGTTATTACCCACAATCAGATCAATTCCCTCTATAGGCAAAGAAGGACGCACCGCAATGGTTACTTCCCCGCTCACAAAACCAGAAAACAACTGAATTTTGTGCAGCGGCACTGGAAATGACTGGAGACCAATTCCCCGTATTAACACACAATTTTGCGTATCAGACTCAGACGAGAAAGGCAGGACAGATTGACAAATGAAACTTTCTGATGCACCCGTATCACGCAGAATTTTCACTGGAACGCGATGTGCGTCTCCAACCAATGACACAAAACCCTCTGTGACAAACGGTGCATAATCCGTTATACTAGATACAGGAAATTCAAGCTCATCACATTGTACATTGCTCAAACCTTTAACACTTGACACTGTACATTGTGCACGATCCAATGTCTTTGCTAGAATTTTCTTAGCTTTACTCCCTGAGCACACAACAGGAACAGATGAGGCGCAGAGGCCAACTTTTCCTCCATCACCCTTCGCCCTATTACGCTCCAATAACACCGGGCAATTTTTTTTCCAATGATTTTTCCCAAAACAGTAGTTACAGTCTGTTTTAAGATCGAAATCCGATGGTTTACCACGTACAATTGAATTGGAAAACATAGATGTGTCCGTATTAACACTTTGCGTATTAACACGACTATAGCGACGTTCTTTGTAATTGCTGTTAGAACGCGGACTAAAATCACGAGCTGGAGCCTTGTGTATGAGAGAAAAATTATCAGCAAGAACAGCAGCATCTGCTGCTGTTTTCACATGATGTTCGCTAATATAAGTGGCTATGCGATCAGGCAAAGTGTTTTTAAGTTGTTCTAATATCATAAGATCACACAACTCATCAAAAGAATCAACCTCTTCCGCTGTAAGCCACCGTTGACCCATATGTCACGACTACCTGGCTCACAGTAGCAATGACATAGGGGAGACCACACCGTTGAAAGAAGCTGGTTAATTCCCTAGCCCACTCAGAGTAAGTTTGCTTATCTGATTTTTTCCATGATCGAAAACGTTGTCTATAAGCCTCGGGGATTAACTCATAACACTTTAACACAGCTGCCTTGACGCATCGATAGACCTTCTTTTCAGAAGACGGTAAAGCCACAAATGCCTTCTGTGCACGGCCAATTAACGAAGTTTGTAACAACACAATTTTATCCTCATCACTCCAATTTTGCTCAGTAGCAATATTCTCAAATAACGAAAAAAACACATCTGGATCATGCTCATTAAACTTAGGCAGGAACTTGATCATACCGGCCAGGCCAGACTGCTGCGATTTGCCAAGTTTGCCTTCAGCTACTAATTGCAGCCTAGTACGCTCAATCTCACGGTCCTGCTCTAAATTTTTAAGCCTTTCCCACTCCAACTCACGATCTTTATCTTTCTGTACAGCTTCTAACCTTTTACAATTCAATTCATTATCAAGCCTCCTTTGAGCTAATTCGTCATCTAATTTTTTCCTTGCTAATTCTTGTTCCAATTCCAACGTCTTTTGTTTCACTTGCAAATCATGTTGCAGTTTTAACAATTCGACTTGTTGTTCAAATGTTAATACACCGGATTTTAGCTGTGGACCTACAATCAAACTCGAAGTGGGCTCACCATCTGAAGTGAGCTCACTATCTGAACCCGACGCTCCCTGACTACATTGCTTCGGCAATTTCTCGTCAGGTAATACGTTCTTATCAACCAAACACGCACGAATGAAGTCAAGCAGCTCATGCTTCTTAACTCCCCTCGGCAATGTTAAATCAATTTCATAGTGCTTAGCCACACCATGCAATTGTTTAACATTCAACGCTGCAAGCAAAGCCACTGAAGGAACATCCAAAAATGCCTCAAGTGTACCCATTATTACAACTTAAATTACAAGTCACCAATCAACGATCAAACCAGACTATCATCTACAAAAAAAAAAGACACCCAATAGCACTACATCTAGCCAAACAAACGAAAACTAAGCCTAACGTCTTTCGGGTTATTAAACAATTCCAACCACACAAATTAAATCAGGCGAAGCGGAATGCAGCTCATGTTACAGGACAACAACGGAGTTTCCCCCTAAACATTTACCCCCCTACTATTCTGATCTATCTTCACACTAAGTCCAAGAACAAGGCTAATTTACTCACCAATACCGATGGAATCGTACTGTCCCGACAAAAGTCAATTCAGCCGGTGCTCCACGGCGGTGCCCTCGTTCGGACTTCAGTGACCAGCAACCTAAACCCACAACGCCGAAGCGCACTAATTGGGGATAAAACAGGCTCCGTAAAATGCCATCCTGCAACATAAGTAGACCTACAAACACACTTCGTTACTCAAACTAAGCAAACAAAATATGGTTGGTTAAATTGCTCTAATCTGCGCACATACTCCCAACTTTTTCCACAACCAAAAACTAATTTTAGCGATCAAAATACTAAAGTAACATTCAATTCATTAACCGAACACTCGATGCGGAACTCCCCAACAAACAAACACAACGCGTGCCAGCTGATTAGATCACTACCATCAGCTGATCACCGGTACTTTTCATTCACAAAATGTGAACCAATGACGTAGCACTACCCACGCAACTACGCCTACACATAGTAGTCTACTTATATTTCGGGATCCAAATGGTCGGACGAGCCCCCATATGTCACGACTACCTGGCTCACAGTAGCAATGACATAGGGGAGACCACACCGTTTGTTAAGTTAAATCAAAAGTAATTTATTAGAACATTAAATTATTCAATGAAATCATAATTTGAATCAATAAATGTATCAAATCAGTAAATGAGAAACAAAAGAAAACTAATCAGAAGTGTAGTGCAGATCAGTAAAATGTTAACTATGTGTAATGCAAAAAAGGCAAAAAGGAGTAGGACAGTGCTGCTACCAGCCAGGAGGCCAGAGCAGAGCAGAAATGCGCAGCCCAGAGCAGAGAGAGAACAAGTGGCAGGAGATGCTTTTAAACAGTCCCGCCCATCAGCTACTGTCAGATGGACCGAAACAGACAGCTCCCCCTTCAGACTGGGGGGAGAGAGACGGCCCAAACATATTCTATTCATGGTGAAGTGAGCACACCCAGCACGGCAAAGCCAGGCGTGACAAAAGTAAAAAAATCTTTGATTCCAGCTTGTTAAATGTGAATATGTTCTAGTGTCTTCTCTCCTCTGTGACAGTAAACTAAACTGAATATCTTTGAGTTGTGGACAAAACGAGACATTTGAGGACGTCATCCTGGGCTTTTGGGAAACACTGATCCACATTTTTCTGACATATTATAGACCAAACAACTAATCGATTATTCGAGAAAATATTCAACAGATTAATCGACTATGAAAATAATCCCAAATCCCTAATCATTATGTACAAGTGCATTGCATTGGAAGCCCTGGATATAAGCCTCCCTCTCTATCTCTCTTAAATATTTTTGTTCTCTCTCTTTTGTCATTTAGTAAACTTTATAGATTTCAACCATATTATTCCTTCTTGAGTCTCTTTAGCAAGAACTTAGATTAATGTATGAATTGAATAGTGATTGTGTGACCTATGATGAGGGAACAACCAGTGATACCCTTGGTAGTACCATCAAATGATAGCCTATAGCGATGTCATCAGGATACACATACAACGGTAGGCAGTGGCCCACCTTACCGGGTGACCACGTCGTGGTCCACGAGAATTTATAGTTTACCCACCTCTTTTTTTACCACTACTCCTCTGACTATCAGCTATGAATTTTAGCTATTACAGTCTTTCAAAGGACAAAAACATGAACTTTAAAACTATTGCTGTTACATCAAGTCAGCAGTCACTTTATTTTGGCATGAAGCCCAGTGGAGGCGCAAGGCCCTGTGCTGTCACACACTTGGCACAACCCTTGTGACTGTTCTGTTTCTTAATTTCTTAACTTATCTGAGCAAAAATGACTCAAAATGATGATGCAAGTCACACGATGATGGTGATATACATACTTGAATCAGTTTTACCCATCTCTACCCTCAGGTTATGGCATTCTGCTGATAATGGGAGAGACGGTGATGTAGTAGTTTTTGGAGGAAGCCAGACATTTGTCTTTCTAATGGATTCGGTATGTACAGTGCAATCTACAACAAAAGGCTTGTATTTGTGATGTAAAGTGATACATATTTATCATTGGAATATTCAGACTCTGAATCTGGTTTAAAAGTTTGATTTATGGGTTGTTTTGTTTTCCATACTCCTTGGGTCTTGAGCTGTGTAGAATCATGTTGTGTACATAGAAAGCGATGCATGCAGATCAAGCAGGGCTAAGAACATGAAACATACCAAATGTGACCTTAGAAACCCCTTAAATGAATGGATAAAGTTCATTTGTGAGCATTAACTCTGCAGAATTTGATTAGCTGGTATCCATCCAAAATCATGAATTGGTTTAACACTTGTTTAATGAGTCACAAATAAAGCAGATGCACTGAAAGCTCTTGTTATCAAGCAATGTACTTGACATCATTATACTTTGCAGGTTGCAGTTCTCAAGTCTCCCTCTCAGAGTCATTGTGCAGATGTGCTGGTATTTCAGACTCAACCGTACTCGCTGTCAAGGTAAAAGCCATTATACACTGCAACAAACAGCTCATCATACGAAAATATTATAAAACATTTAAAAGGTATTTTGAAGCAATGTTATGTTATAAGGAAATATTTACCAAATATTTGATTATTTCTTTGTAGATTATGTGAAGACTGCATAGGAAAAAACATATTTTCTGTCCAAGAGCTGGCATTGTGGTTACCGGCCAAACTTCAGAAGACAATTGGCAAGAGGATATCCTATTTCAGGGAAAATGCTCAACATATAGGTTCATAAGGACGGCATTTGTTTGTTTCAATTAATGGTTTTAAGAATATTTCTGTCCAAGCTTTACACTCATTAGAAACAGTTAAATGTAATAATTAACAAAAGAATCTTTGGTGTTGCTTTAACAAATTAATTGATGAAAAATACAACTAGACTTGCCTGTGACAGACTGTTACACTGTCTTTTGTAACTGGTAGTGAGCAGTTACTCTGTGTTAAATCCTGTAGTAGGACAGTCATTAACAAAAAGCCACATTTGTGTGGCGGTGTCCAGGTTTTACACTGGATAAATTAATAAAGCAGTAGTGACACGTAACCTGGCAAGTATCTTCATTCACCAACTTGCAACACAGACCGCCTTGCTAAAACACACATGTGGGAGATGCGGAATGGATAAAAATAGCTCAAAAAAATAAAAGATGACTTTAATAAGCCCATTAATGGCATGTTTGAGTCATGCTCTTAACAAACTTTGTTTTCTTTCCTCTTTCCATATTGTGAATAATAAATGTGTATCATTTTAATTTGCTTGTTACTCAATGGAGCCTAACTTATTGTAATAATTATTTGTCGTAGCCTACTTTTACACTCAGAATTATTCCTTGGCATCCTCACGTACTAACTGCATTTTTCTTCATTTTCAATCATTGCATTTGGTCCGAAATTAAATGAGAACATGTGTTCCCTCGTCAGTCAACGTGTTTGCATACCACTGTGCAGCCTATTCATGCAGACATCATATGTCATCAGCTCGTTCATGTACGTGCTGTGCAGACAGAGTGAGAATGGCAGGCAAACAGTTGTTTACATTAGTTATTGTAGTACTGTTACTCACTGTACTGTAAAGTTTTCTCACTGGTGAATGACACATGATATAATCCAATAACATTGTTTCTGGGCGTCTCACTTCTGGTCTGTGTGTGTTCATGTGTTTTTGAGGAGGCATGGCTTTGGACTGCGATTTGCAGGGAGGGTCGGATCGTATGGTTTCAATGCTAGCAAGCTAAAGTTAGCATTTCCCAGATCACCTATTGCACCTTTTGAGTAAAACTGTATGTACTGTATGTGAAACAGGTTTTTTTTTTTTTTGGTGGGTTTTAAGCATATATGCAGGGTAGAAGAATCTCAAAACATTTTTACCTTACTTATGAATTTTGGTGATGGCCCACGTCACGAGTAGACTAGGATGTGGCCCCTTTAAGAGCAGAGTGCCCTTCAGTTTTTTGAAAGGTTCAGTTTGCTAATAGCATGTGCCCCGAGCCTCACATGTGTGCATGAATCGGATGGTATATTTTATTTCTGTTGCTTATATAAGTTGTTTTGTT
>NC_140224.1:14064432-14141932 GCF_951802725.1 Rutilus rutilus
TCGTTGAAAATCTTTGCCACAGACGGACTCTATCTCTGTGTTCGTAGCGGTTCGTAGTTGCATAGTGAGATCACCGGCGCCACCAGTCCGCCCTAACCCGAGCCAGTCCGGGCTCCTCGTCCGCGGCAGGCAGGTCTTCTGCCTCGGCTGCTCTTCGCTATAATGCGGCTTGTAAAGGTAGCCACAAACACCTGATTCAAGCATCAGACTTCCGAAATCCTCTTCCTCTAGTCTATATCATATTGAGTACTCTCCTCCGCTATTGTCATAACTTTACATCTGTCTCCACAGCGCCTGTTAGCTTAGCTTCAAACAAGATGGAGGATATTGCTTTCAGTTTCAGAGAGTAAAGTCCCACCCACTGATCTGTAATAGGTCTGTAGCGTGAGCGGGTCCCGCCCCCTGGGAAAGATGAGGAACAAGTGCTTGTAGTCTCAACAGAAATCCCCCCCTCTTACACTTCCTCCTACAATGACGCAAAATGACGATTTTTGCGTCATTGTAGGAGGAAGTGTAAGAGGTAAATAACGGATTTCTCCCGTCTCAGGGGAAAATGAGAGAGTGTTGCACAACCATTCAATAGTATGACTGGGTTTCTAACAATGCAAAGCTTAATGCAAATGGGTGAAGTGTCCCTTTAATTGTTCCACAGTCGTCACCTCTATGGTCCAGATTCTAACCCTCTGCATCTTCCAATAGTAGGCAAAGTTTGGTAATAGGTCTTTCTAAGAAACCAGTCTTCGTCTTAAGTTTAACAGTTCTTATGAGTCCTTTGGAATCAGGAAAAACTTCTGTTACTCTTCCCATAGGCCACGATCCACGAGGTGCTGAACTGTCCACGACTAACACAATATGTGACCAGTCACGGAAAGTAGGGACACAAGTCGGTTCTGGGGCATTTTGAGTTATTCACATATTCTGAAAGTGTAGTATTCAAGCTTTCCAACGATGTGTAACACATGGAAATCTGATAATATTTGGAGAAGTTGTGGCCATTTGAAGGTAAGCACTCAAAAAAACTGAAATGGTAGAAATCTGCTTCTAAAGATTGGCAAGTTCTCACCCTTCTGGGAATGACAATAGGGCTCATTTACATCTCATTTAGATAAGTCATACCCCCTGTAAAGCTCCCCCGTCTCCCCCTCCCCCCTGAATGTACCAATTTTACAAATTCTCTAAATAAAACATCTCCAGTTAACTGGCAGAGCATTCATTTCGTTCGTTTTTTAAATAAGATACTAGCGCTGAAATGTGTTTTTTTTAATCAAGTGATCAATGTGCTCGTTGCCGCTGCGATCAGTGGCGCAAATACAGTGTTTACTCGTGTGGCTCGCGCGCACACACTGCATTGTCTTCACTCGACGCGCGCTTCAATCCGTTGCGTTGCTGATACTCTCTATTCGATTCGTTCTGTTGAAATAACAAAATAATTCAAACGTTTGCGTGTCCCTGCTTGATATACAACCACTGATGAACATAATCGTTTTGATGAGAGAAAAAAAACTATACGAGAAAAAAAAAAAAACCTATACAAGGGCGGATTCGAACTCTCAACCTCTGACACGGCTGGCGAAAGCTCTACCACTGTACCATTCATATACACGTTAATTCTATAGGCGGATCTATGTATTGGCACTGACAACATGTATTAGGCTACATCTCATTAAACGACAAATTAAACCCCATGTAACCTACTATTTAAATCGATTGCTGGACATCGTAATGTTATTGGCGTCCATCTTCATTGAATTTTGAAATCAGATAGAGCCGGCCAGAGCGCTGCATAATAAGTAGCCACGCCGGCTTATTCAGTATGGAAATACACACCGACAATGACACGCCCCTACTGCGTGCTAGAATCTCCGAAAAACAAGCCGATTTCAACATCAAAATGTACGCTTTTAAATATACCAATACTGCTATCTCAAACATGGAGAGGCTTCTTCGTGATCTCAACTAACAGATTCTGCAAAAAAACGAAAATCACCAATTTTGAAAAAAAACCTCTTCTTTCTCATTTTGCTCGAAAGTTGTGCTGCCGACTTGTGTCCCTGGTTTCCGTGACGGGTCACATATCTCCTTTCTGCAATCCTCTTTTTGCAGTTAACCATCTCTGTCGTTCCTGTAGTAATGGTAAGTATTCTTGTGACCACCTCTTCCAAAACAGGTCTGCTAAATACTGTACTTGCCTCCACTGACGTCTGTTGTATACGTCTGACCTTTGAAACAATCCAGGTGGCAATGTAGGGCTAGACTTTAACAGAAGAATGTGATTTGGTGTCAAAGGTTCCAGATCATGATGGTCATCAGACAATGTGGTAATGGGACGACTATTCAAAATTTATTCAATCTCACAAAAGAGTGTTTGTAGTCCTTCATCATTGAGGGTGTGTTGTTGTAAAATAGAGCAGAAGATCTGCCTCACCATTCGAATGAGCCTCTCCCATACTCCCCCATGATGTGAAGCTGCTGGAGGATTAAACGTCCACTGAATTCCTTTCTGGAGCATTGCCTTCTGGATTCTACTTTGGTTCCATTCTGAAAGTGAATTCTGTAACTCTCTTTTTGCACCCACCAGGTTAATCCCGTTATCAAATCGAATATGCAGTACTTGGCCCCTTCTGGCTATGAATCTTCTTAAAGCGTCAATGCAGGAATCTGTGTTCAGTGAGTGAGCCATTTCTAGGTGAACTGCCCTGCTTGTCATGCAAGTGAAAATAACCCCATATCTTTTTACCTGACTTCTTCCTCTTTTTGTTACAAAAGGTCCAAAGTAGTCAACGCCAACATTGCTGAAAGGTGGGAGATCAGCTTGTAGTCTTTCCTTTGGTAAATCTGCCATCTTTTGCTCTCCAATCTTTCCTCTTACACGCTTGCACACAACACATTTAGAAAGAACTTTACGGGCTGCAGAATTGGCATTTATAATCCAATATTTCTTTCTCAGGTGTGAGAGAACATGGTTTCTGCCAGCATGTCCGAGCTGTTCGTGTATGTGTTGAAGGATAAGTGTGGAGATGTGAATATCTTTTGGAAGAATTATTGGTCGCTTGGTCTCCTCAGGCATTGCAGACTTGTCCAATCTTCCTCCAACCCTCAAAACTCCATCATCCATCACTGGATCTAGCTTGTATAGGCTGCTGAATCTTTTCAAGCGCTTTCCAACAAGTGATGTCTTTTTAATTCTTGACATTTCCTCTGGATTTACTCTGAAATGTCCATTTAGATAGTTCTTCCTTTGTGGGAATGTTACAGGTGTCAACAGGCATGATCTTTTGGGTGTAGACTTCTGGCAGGTGGATGAAGTTACTTACTTCCAGCGAAGAAACTTCCAACCCACTGACAATGTAAGAGGGCACAGACTTATCCTGGCTCATTGTCCGAAGAAGAATATTGGTCTTTCTTCCAGTAATGTTGAGTTTCCTCATAAGATCCTCTGTGCAGAAGCTTGCCGAGCTACCAGGATCAAGAAAGGCATATGTGTGCAGAATCTTACTTCCTTTTGAACTTTTAACCTGTTAACTGTCACGGGCCCACCGGTGGGCCAAAATCCATTACATATTTAAAACAGTAATATCCTATACTAAACCTAAACTAATCTTGACAAACTATATATCATTTGAAAGCTTACAATCTCTAGTTTTCATATTTGGTGACTGATTTTCAAAATAAATTACAGAGGAGCCGTAATTTATCAATTTGCATCAAGAATATTTTCATATTCCTAAGGCGTGTTCAGACCTTTATTTTGAAATAGCAATGAACATTTTTATGTGTTTCTTAGAGGTTGAATTCATATCAAAATCTGCCAAACTTCCCATATTACTTCTGAATAGAATGTCTACTTCATAAATTGTATGAAAATTGTGGAAATAATGGTTCAGATCACCACATATGGAAATGGAGGCGCCCTTATATGGGCAGCAATGGAGTCTGGTTGTCACCTAGTGAAAAAGTTTGGTACTGCGCCCAAACAAAATCTTACTGAAAGCTCATTTTTTGAGATATCAACCTAAATTTTGAAACACAACTTGTTCAGATTTTTGGCTTTGATTTTTTTGCAGTTTTAGAGTCACCCAGGTTTTAAAAATATATATTTTATATAAAATATGAATAATTAATTTTTTTACATTGTACATTTCCATAAACTCAAACTTCTATAACTTTTTTCCTGTTTCACTTTCTTAATTTATTTCATTTCTACAAAAATCTGCCAAATGTCTTCTTTAAAACAAGACCAATTGTACGTCTATACTCCAAAGCATTATTTAATTACAACCATTTAAGTTCGAAATGTGCATTTTAACGTCTACTCAAAAAAAGGGGGGTGACAGTTAACAGGTACAATCGACAACAAACACTCTGTATAAATCTGCATGTTTCTGACTCCAGCATGCTTACCATCTTGAAGAGAGACCTGTGTGCTACTCACAGGTGTTTTCTTAAAGGGACACTTCACCCATTTGCATTAAGCTTTGTATTGTTAGAAACCCAGTCATATATTATAATAAACGTGGATTTTTCGTTCATTTTTCCCTGAGATGGGAGAAATAAGGATTTAAGTGTTTTACTTCCTGCTTATTATGACGTAAAAATCATCATTTTGCGTCATAATAAGCAGGAAGTCACATTTCATTGAAAAGTGTAGAGACTACAAACACTAGCTCCTCATTATTCCAGGGGGCGGGACCCGCTCACGCTACAGACCTATTACAGATCAGTGGGTGGGACTTCACTTTCTGAAACTGAAAGCAATATCCTCCATCTTGTTTGGAAGCTAAGCTAACAGGCACTGTGGAGCCAGCTGTGAAGATATGACAATAGCGGAGGGTAACGTTACTCAATATGATGTAGAAGAAGAGGATTTCGGAAGTCTGCTGCTCGAATCGGGTGTTTGTGGCTACCTTTACAAGCCACATTATAGCGAAGAGCAGCCGAGGCGGAAGACCTGCCTGTCGCGGACGAGAAGCCCAGACTGGCTCGAGTTAGGGCGGACTGGTGGCGCCGGTGATCTCACTATGCAACTACGAACCGCTACGAACACAGAGATAGAGTCCGTCTGCGGCAAAGAATTTCTCCTAGACGAAATCTCTGAATCAGACGAGGACACGGACGTTTGTGTTGTGAACCATCCTAGTTTCGCACGGTCGCACCGCATCTGACTGAACATCCCGGTAACGTTACCATGCAATAATTCACCATTTCGAAAGAAATACAAATGAGGAGTAATTCATTAATGAGTTCGCCAAATAACTAACGTTAGACATTTTGTGTGAAATGAATTTCAAGCTCCGGTTGTAGGTAGCTAGCCTTATGGACGGATGAGTGATTCATATGCTGTTCTGGATTAGTGGGAGTGGCTTGCGCAGCTGTGCAATGTGGTGCATTGTGGGAGTTGTTGTCTTTCATACAAATGCGTCCTGAAGTTACTTTCTTTCTTTCCTCGGTCAAGAAGGCACCAAATTCAAAATTTATTTTACATTTCGACTACATATATGACCCACTTTCAATGAAGATCAATGTTCCCATGGGTGAAGTGTCCCTTTAAGTTGTTTTGAAGATTCCAACGCTTTAATGTGTAACACACTTGGATGCTGTTTGTTGCATATGGAGCAGTAAAGATGCTGTGTGCAGTCTTTACTCAGATGTCCTCCTTTGGTTAAACACCCAAAACAGATTCCATTCTGTCTAACAAAGTTGATCTTTTCCCTGTGTGGCTGCTTTTCAAACTGCAAGCATGACATCAAATCATGTCCATTGTTACAGTAGAGACATGATATTAGCTGGGAACCCTTAGATGCGGTCTGTGGTGAGTTCACATGCACATTGGTAGCAAAACTGCCTTTGGATTTGGGTTTCAATACTTTGGGCTTTCCTTTACTTGGGCTTGAGTCTTGGATATCACCAAATATTGGGTCTGAGACAATGTTAGCTTGTTTTTCAATGAAGCTGACGAGATCTGCCATCTTTACCTTGGTTCTCCTCTGTTCTTGCAACTCAAATGCCTTTGTGCGCCACCTCTCTCTGAGCTTGTATGGGAGCTTAAAAGCAATACTCCTCATATTGGAGACCGTGTCCAGCTCTTCCATGAACTCCAAGTCTTCCATACTATTACAGCAGCTTCTAATAAACAATGCGAAGGCCTGTAAAGCCTTTGGATCTTCTGGTTTGATTGAAGGCCAGGAGAGTGCTTTCTCGATATAAACACATGAAATCCTATATGCATTACCAAAGTGTTCTTTCAATAGCTGTTTTGCCTTTTGGTAACCTTGGTTCGATGACATGTGTTGGCAACTTCTTACCAGCTCCTGTGGTAGCCCCCTTGTGTACTGAATGAGAAAGTGCAGCCTGTCTGCATTATCATCCGTCTTAGTTTCAATGATGTGCTAAAAGAATGAAGGAATGACCTGTACTGCAGAATATCTCCACTAAAAATAGGAATTTCCCCTCTTGGTAAGGTGGAAAGAAGTTGTTGTTTTACAAGCATGTCTGTCAAGTTGTTTTGTTTTTGAAGAATTCTAGCAAGATCAGGCCCTTGAATGACATTAGAAGATGATTCTCTACTTTCTTGAGGTCTTGCTTGAGCTGTATGAGGGATTTGTGCAGGGGATTTGGAGTCAGTGTTCACAATGGTGGATTGTTGAATTGCATTGATATTCTGAGGATAAGAATGTCTTGCAGTCTGAGTTGGGAAAGTTTATTTTGGGCGCACATCTTGTGCGTTTGTTGCACTGGAGAGGTTTTTATCCAGCATCTCTTTACAGTACACATTCATGGCATCTTCTTCAACAGCATTTCCATTGGTTATTGAGGTCTCAGCATTTTTGAGATACTCAATTTTTGCTGTGTTGGCAGCAATTTCAGCTTGAACTTCCCACACCTCCTTAATCTTTCTAAGTTCCTCCTCTTTCTTCTCTATAGCATGTTTTCGTTGCAGTGCATTGGCTTTGGCAAGTAAAGCTGCCCTCTCTGCCTCTGCACAGATACGCACTGAGGCTGATGTTGACACACTTGATCTGCTTGAATGTGATCTGCTAGATCTGCCAGATCTACTGCTACGCACAGATGAAACAACTGAAGTGTTATCTTCATCATTTAGCTGGTCATCCATTTTTAGAGCAGAAGAAACTTGAGTACTAGTTTGAGAGTCAGGTTCTTGAATAGTAGACATCCAATTCTCAACAGTAGAAACAAACACATCAACTTGTTTCATTCTTGGTTCATACCAGGTTTTCAGGTCTTCAACTTTATCCTCTTCACTCAACACTTGTACATATGATTCTTGAAGAGACTTGAATTCATCAAACATTTCATTGAACTTCATCATGTTTCCCTTTACTTCTTCAAGATATTCAGCATCAGTCATCAAAGAGTTAACAATATTCATTCGTCTTGTAAGGTGTGCCATCTTGCCTGCTCTAGAGGCTTTCAAACGAGCAGCAACCTCATTCAAGTCTTTTTGAGCTGAGTTTGGGGATTGTTCTAGATAAGACTCGTCCATTTTTCCAACAAGCAAATGTCCTCTTTCCAAGGACACAAACTTTTCAAATTTCCTTTGATTCCTCTTTAAAATGGCATGCATCAAGACCTTTGAACTCTTTCATCAAATTAATCCTTTCATCCACAGTTTGCAGAATCAAACTTGAAAGTCTTTCCAATAACATTCAATTTGAACTCAGCACATTGTTTCCGCAAGCACATACCTCTTTGAGATGTTTCCTTTGTTCTCTGCAACCAATGCCATGCAGTCTTCAAACAGTCCATCCACTCCGTTCAAGTTTAAGGATACTCTTTTCCCAAACATATTCCATTTTCACAAGTCCATTTTCAAAGCAAGTCTTTTGACATGTTGTAGTGGTAAAACAAGTCTCCTATTTTTAATCCTTGTTCCTTGTCCACTGTGAGAGATGCTGATGCTATAATTCTGACGCGTACCATAAATAGATCCAGAGAGGCGTGTTGATGTTCCAAACAAATAACTGAAGTTTATTAAATCAAAAATAAAGATGCATTGTAACATAAAACAAAACAAACAACTTTTAGGCTGCTTGCAGGTTTGTTGTACCATGCCACCCTAGCTCCATGTGTACGGTCAAAAGACTGTGTGCTCTTGCACCAGCGCCCCCTTCCTGTCAGGGGTGGCCTATCCTTTATACAATTTTTCACCTCTCACCTATAGAGGGCACACACTCAGAGAAATAAACACAATTAACAAAACACAACAAACTGATATTTAAATGAACAAATTTATACAAATTAAATAAGGTGGTAAGTATGGCTCCTACATCATTGTTTTGTGGTTCATCTCATTCTGAAAGGACAACAGCATTCTGTCTATTGTACCTACTTGTAAAAAGCACTTATATTGTTTTTGGTATTCCCCCAAAGTGCATAATAGAGTACTCCAGAGGCAGAGGGAGTCTGTAACAGTTCTGCAGTGCTTGTGGTCAGAAGTCCATTGTTTAAGACTTTGTACTGCATAAGTCATTGTTTGAATGATGAATGTTGTCCATTCACATGGCCATTTACATTATATAAAAAACATTCTTCAGCCCTATTGCAATAATTGCTGTGCCCAATTGATGTAGAAAAGTTTGACCCACTTCACTGCAGTTTTAAAATCAAAGACAGAGAACAATTTATATGCAACTGCAAAGCAATACACAACCCCATAAAAAATATGAAGCATCGCAGGAAGAGCCTAAAAACAGCAAAAACAAAAAGCCAAATGGGAAGTAAAAAAAAAAAAAAAGGTGTACTCAAGTGGTTTTGTTCTAAGCATTTCAGCTTTGCCAATCTAGCTATCTGGTTGAGTTCTTCTGTCTTGACTCAGATCAAGTTGAATTAATAACGACATACAATAGGGCTCAGATTGCCTCGACGTAGTTGGCTGGGAGCATCCCCTGCTGTCCTGTGCGTTCCACACGTCCGAACATCCAGCCTTCATCTATCTGCTGCACGTCCACTATTAAGTCGCCATCTTCAAACGATACCTCATCCTCATCGGCAGCGGTGTAGTCATATACGGCCCTGTAACGCTTCAGTAGGAACAGATGCACAAGGTTAGGAAGAACTAAGTCTAAGCATGGGGAAAAAATTAAAAATGAGTAATGGAGAGAATCCTTACCCCACCACTAGAGGGCAGTGGAGCAGCAGCTGAATGCTCAGGCTCTGGAACATTGTTGTAACTCGGAGAGTGAGCTGGTGGCTGGAAGCCTGGACACAGAGCCATAAAAAAAAAAAAAAAAAAAAAACACTCAGAGTATGCAAACCATATCCTACAGACAGCATGAAAAATGGGTACTTTATGTCAAGTCAAGTCACCTTTATTTATATAGCGCTTTTACAATACAGATTGTTTCAAAGCAGCTTTATAGTGATAACAGGAAAATAATGATACGGTTTTCTTTTTCGTCTGTACAGTAGATCTAGAAGAAAATAGTGTAATAGTCCAGCTTAAGTAAGTTCAGTGATGGTTCATTTTTGTTGTAAAAAAGTTATTAATTCAGTTAATTTATCTATACAGCCGCTCTGTGGTGTCAACAATGATGTCATCGTCCAGCTCAGTTCAGTTATCATATAATGGTGTCAATGCAGGCAGATCAATAACATTGTTGAATATTAAGTGTCCCCAACTATGCAAGCCAAAAGCGACAGTGTACCTATACATACCCTGATTGCCGAAGGCATTAGTGGGTGAGCCCTCTCCCCCCATCTGACTTTTCTTCTCAAAGTCCTCATGATACTTTATCTGTTAACACACACACACAAAAAAACATTACTAAGTCACAGAAACACTACGGGTCGGGCATGTCTAAAGATGCCACAAAATAGTTTAAAAAGTGCAGTTTGAAACAGGAAGTTAATGCAGTACAAATCAAAGGGTAAGTCCCTTCTAAAAATATCCAGCTGTTTACATCACTGCTCAGCCAAACCACGACTGACAGATTGTACTATGGATCAAAGCAATAAAGACTTTCAAAATGAATAAATAACCAATTAATAATTGTGAGAAGAAATGTATTACCACCGTTTTTATGCTAAAAAAAGTTAATTGTGTCAACATTCAGGAGTACACTACTATATACATACTCTCAATATAGAATAGGTAATATATACACAGATTAAAGGCCAATAGTTTTAATTTCATGTGTGTAAAACTTTCTTAATGTTGTTGTTACTCATTTCAACCACAAGGGGTCAATATTTTCAATGCTGCTGCTACCACTGATCAGAGAGTTGCTTGGCAACATTCCATGACACATAATGTGGATAAAACGGTGAGAGAGGAAAAGTGGGAGGGAGAGACAAGCAAGCAGGAAAACCAAGGGAGTGTGAAGATTTAGCAATTTAGCAATCCTGAGTATTTGAGAATCTAGATAAGTAGTACACAATGGATAAATATGGCAATGCTGATAATGTTTTTCAGTGAGGTGCATCTGTAAATACTGTTTCATGAATCTCTTACATTGCTAATATGATCTTGCGTCTTCTTAACCCTTTGCAGTTCTGGTGTATCAGCCACCACACTGAAGCCTTTCCCTTTGTTCCTCTCAAAATCCTCTTTGTATAGCACCTGGAAGAGATAGAAATGGATAATGTCGGGTAAACAGATTCAGAAAGGTGACAGGTGCAAAAACAAGCTTTTATAAGCAGCCCACACAGAATCTTCATGCAATAATGACCACCATTCACAAAGTGTGTAGTACTTTCAGCTCTCTTTAACACATTTTACAACATTTAAAACAGAATTACCCTGCAAAATAGTGCAGAAAATGTGAAAAATCCAAAGTGTCCAGCAGGAACAGCCACTAACAAGTCTACACATGTAACCTTGGCAGTAAATATATACCATTCGCTGTAGGCACATAAGATCTGATTCAGCACATAGACAGACTCTGGATATCCTTCGATATACAGTAAAAATGGAACTGGCATGAAGAGGTATGGATCATCTTAGCTAAATGTTGTACAAGCTGTTTTATACTGAAAACCAAACCACATACTCAAACTCTCATGAATAAAATCAGTTTGACAGAACAACATGCAACCACTGAATCTATTAGTTGAAAAAAAAGAAAGAAATTAGGCAGTTACGTACAGTATATTGCAGAGGCATATTTACTGCCATGCAAGCAGCACTGCCCTGAGTTTACATTGGGATAGTACAACTACAATTTATACTGCTGTCAGAGAGAACTTTCAGCCACAAACAGCACCCCTGCTATGCTTTTACTGCTTCAAAAACAACATTCAAATATTTTATAACAGAAGTACATGAGGATTTTCATAATGATGGATATTATTATTATATCACTATTTAAATTATTATATGCATTATCATCATGCAGTTTTAAAATAATGAAATATGTTATTAATACGCCAATGTTAGTATGTTGCAGTGTTGAATAGCATATAATCTAAATATGTTAAAATCTGATTTAAAAAAACCAAAACAAAACAAAAACATAATATGACATATCACAAGGGTCTATTGTCTTAAAAATGGACACTTTTATAAATATGATATAAATATATATATATAGCTCGTATATTTAAATTCAGTAATTTCACTTAAATGGTAATGAAAATGACCTATTTATTGTCATTTAAGTGAAATTACTGAACTTAAATATACAAGCTTGATAAAATATATATATATATATATATATATATATATATATATATATATATATATATATATATATATATATACACACACACACGTTTTTTGAAACCAGATTTGTTGACTTTTTAGAACTTTTCAGGCACACTTTGGGATAGGATATGACCAATACCATATATCACGATGAGAGTAAGTTTATTTTACGATAACGATATATATCATGATATAGTTATTTTTGCTTTAAAAAAGGCTTTTATATCATCAAAAAAATGTATACCTTTTTTATACTTAAAAAACGAATACTAGCCTAAAAAAACTCAGTCTTACTGAAGACAATTAAACAGTGATAAAGAAAGAGCAAAGAAAACAAACTACAATAGAACAAAGACAAATGAAATAGACTGACCTGAAAAACTAGAAATAATAACTACATAAATTGTACAAAGTGATCAAATGTATTAAAAAAAAAACAAAAAACAATGCATTGTCTTCCCTGTTTAAATTAAATATAATTGTATTCTTATTAAAGGGCCCCTATTATGGATTCTGAAAATGACTTTCATGTAGTGTGTAACATAGCTCTAAATGAATGAAAACATCCTGCAAAGTTTTAAATCTGAAAGTGCACCGTATATAAAGTTATCGATCTTTCAAAAGTAAGAGTCGACTCTGAGTCAATGAAATGAATTGTTTTTCAAACGAGTCATAAGCCGTTTCGTTGTGACATCAAGACGAAACATTAGCATATTGCCCGCCCACTTACTGCACGCGCAGACACCAGGGAAAACTTGAACCTCAAACTGGCAGCTGATTCCTGTGGATACTGGATAGCATCATGTCGAGAAGCTCTACAATGTGAAGGTAAAGCCAGTTTTTTTTTTTTCACTGCCCAAGGACGAGCATGTGAAGAATCAGTGGTTAAAATTCATCTTTATCACAGCAGTATAATCCTAAACTTTTGCTGTGTTCCCTTTATTTCACTGACGACTGCTTCTCAAATCTCGGAGTTCAATACAGGATTCGCAAACTGTTTGCTCTTGAAAGATGGTGTTCAAAATACTTAGTTTTGAGTTTTATATTGTGTAGGTCTCCTGCTAACTGGCTAACTCACGTTATCACTGTCTTACTGAAATACTTCTGCTAATCTGTTTGTGGGCCACTATTACCTATAACTGTGTCTATTAATGCAGATTGTCTGTCATTCTCACTACTTTGAGGAAACATTAATCATGGAGCAAGATTTGTTTTACCAATGTTTATGTTACACCATTCACGCTATAGCTCCGCTAATGTATACATTGCATACATGCACTGTTATTGATACAGTTTCCACATGTTCACCGCAATATATTACAAAAATACTCTGTAAATAAATTAGTACAAGTAAAATAATCGGTTTGTTGATGGACATGCACTTGTTAATGATGAAGGTGAGGAATTACAGTTGCAACATCTCAATGTAGGCCTACCTCAAACTGAGTAGTGCATCACTGAAACGTCCTGCTCGAGTCGTCCTTGCGATGGAGGTTCGGGTTGAATAACTAGTTCTTCCAGTGTTTCATCATAGGACTCGCGCTCGCATTGATATGGTAAAATCAACGTCATTGTTCGTTACTGTCTTTAGTTTACGGTTTAGGAAGCCTCAGGACAGCTGATGTTGTTATGGCAATGGCCGTTTTTGTTTTCGACGCACGCGCTGTACGCTGTAAACCAATTACAACAAACTGAGCTGTCTGGCCAATCAGAGCAGAGTAGCTCGCGGAAAGGCAGGATTTAGAGAGATTGATTCATTTGACGAGTCGTTTGAGAATCACTGAAAATGTGGTGATGTGCAAATGTATATTATGATACAAATGTAAATGTATATATTGTTTTATTAAAATTAAAGTTTTTTTTTACTTTGATGCATGTAAACCGGTTGTAGAAGACTCCAAAACAACATTAGGAAACTTTAAAATAGCATAATAGGGGCACTTTAAAGTTACAAAAGTGATTCAGTCAAGATCAGTGAGAGATTTTTTGTTGTTGTTTGTTTGATTAACATTAATAACGACAGCAGGTCAATTTGGATGCTGTCACTTTAAGACCGACTGAACGGATCCATTATACTCGAGGGTTTTCATTCTTAACTGCTTACAAACACTTAAAACAAATTACTGTTTACTTGCAAAAACATTGTCACTTTGATACATGTGTATTGAACCATTCAAGCCCAATTAGATGGCAAAAGCATTCAGTTGATACTGAAATGAGTTGTCTTTTGCTGCTTATCGCGCTTCAACGGTTTAAAATCACCTGTCAAGTGAGCGTAACCGTGATTGAAACGATAGTCCAAAATCAGTACCGGATGACACATTGCTACCAGTTAAATCATGTCTACCGGTATATCACCCACCACCTACTTTGGGGCCGAAGCCCATTTTTGCCCCTCATACTAATTTAAAAAAGTCCAACTTGATCATTAAAGATAGTAATTTTAGAATGTACAGTACTGTGCAAAAGTCTTAGGCATGTTAATATCCTGCAAATATATATTTTAAGTCAGTTATTTATATCTTTTGCTGTAGTGTCAGTAGGAAATATCAGTTTACATTTCCAAACATTCTTTTTGCCATTAATTGTAATAATCCAGTGAGATTTCTGTATGCACAAGGAATTTGACAACAGCCAGGATGATCTGATCTCACCATCATCGAGTCCGTCTGTTATTACATGAAGAAAAGAAAAAACTGAGACAAACTAAATCCAGAAGAACTGCAGGAACGTCTCCAAGATTCTTGAAGAAACCTTCCTGCAAAGCTACAGTACTGTGAAAAGTACTGGCACTTGTGTTAAAATGCTGTAAAGTGAGAATGCTTTCAAAAATAAAATCACTAATTGAATTTATTTATGATTTAACTTCTATTAACTAATTCAAATCAATATCAATCGACCCTTTGCGTTTAAAACAGCTTTTGTCCAGGTACACTTGCGCATAGTTTTTCAGGTAGCTTTGCAGGAAGGTTTCTTCAAGCATCTTGGAGACGTTCCTGCAGTTCTTCTGGATTTAGTCTGTCTCAGCTTTTTCTGTTTCTTCATGTAATCACAGACGGACTCGATGATGGTGAGATCAGATCATACCGGCTGTTGTCAGACTCCTTGTGCATACACAAATATCACTGGATTATTACAATTAATGGCAAAAAGAATGTTTGGAAATGTAAACTGATATTAACATGCTTCAGTACTGTAGATAAGAATTTCTTCAAGGCATTTCAAGGTCAAATGCACAATTAGCATTAAACGTGTAAAATGTCAACCCCCAGCAAAAAAGATGGTTGGGTGATCTTAGCTGGTCTCCCAGCCTGGGCGCTGGTTAAGCAGGCTGGTTTTAAAGGGGTTTTTTAGCTGGTCAGACTGGTCTTTGAAATTTAGACTTTAACCCTCTGGGGTCTAAGGTGTTTTTGGGGCCCTTGGGATGTTCTGACATGCCCTGACATTTGTGCTTTTTTCAGTTATGTATAAACATGTTAATGGCAAAGGTGTAAATTCACTCTATATAGCACAAACAGGGCTACCATAATATGTGAGCAACATGTATGTACATGTTTGTATTTTTAAGAGAATAATGTTTATGCGTGGTTATTGAAAAAAATAAAAATGAAAGTTGCTGAAATAAGACCACAAAAAACATACTAAATATGTGTCCACAAGACTTTTGACTAATGGATGTTGTCGCTTCGAGTTCTGGCTTCAAAATTATGTGAAAATAGTCTTGCTTTATCGTTCACATAAAACAATAAATTGATTTAAATTGTGTAAGACAGGTTTTGCTTGGAAAGCCAATATGCGAGGGGGGCGTAAAGGGGGAGTAGTTTACACCTGAGACTACAATGTCCCACCCATTATGCGTAATGACTTGCATAGCCATTCATTCAGGTGTGACACTGACTGAGCCACAAGAATAAATGCAAGGACAAAAGATATATTTAGAAGAAGACTTATATTGACCATTTAAGATTTTGGTTACATCTATCTTGTAAATATGTTTTGCTATTTTATTAAAAAGGTTACAATTACAACAATAATGACAATTTCAACAATATTTCAAGTGTACTCTTTCTTTGTAAAAAAATGATTATAGGCCTACATTTTATTAGCCTGGGTGCCAGCCCGAACCCCGCCCACAATATTTTTTGGTCGGGAAGTTCGGTCTGGACTCGCTCCGTTGAGGAGCTATTATGCCCGAACAAAAATGGTTCGGACCAATCAAATTGTCAGGGCGGGCTTTATACGATGATGGACAGATAAGCAACGGTAACGTCATCATCCACGTCATCAACGAGCGCTTGGGTTGAATTCAAATGACTGCCGCTGAAGAATTGAGATTTCACGAGTTCACGCTTACAAATAAGTCAGATAGAATAAATGCATATTTGGCGTGCTGTCTGAGGAGAGGCTTCGGGCTCGGTATTCGGCCCGAACCCAAAGTACTCCCCCCGTATTCCTGGCTGTGGAAGAACAAGCCAAGAGTGAGTGCAGGGATGCTGAAAACTGTCATGTTAGGTGAGTTGACCGAGTGAATAAATATATGCTTTCCTCTCATGCTGATAGACGGTTGATTGGATTGATTATTTGAATGTGCTCCTCCTGAAATTTGTTTATAAAACATCATGTGTAGATTCCGCCATCGCGTCTGTTATAGAAGATATCGACAGCGCATTAATTTTAAAAGAGGAACAGAGAACCGCGATCGGAAACATGAATGAAAAACATACGTCACTTACTCCGTTGCTCTGATTGGTTGTAGGTCTATCCAATTGAGTGCAGAGGAATTTTTTTTCCTGGTTCGGTTGAAACACACCCCATAATCAAAGCTCAATGGAGAAGTATCAGACTCACATTCTGACTAGAATTGAGTATGACGACGTCAGGCTAACATTTTATCATATGTATTCATTAGTTTGAATATAGCTATATATATATATATATATATATAGAACATATGAGCAGAAATTGCTAAACAAAAGCTTATTTGATGTGGCAGTATATTCTACAGTAAAAACTGTACCCAAATCTAGTCAACAAAATGTTGTCTTTCATATTTCGCCTGACTGTAACGTTGTTTTTATGAAATATTAGGGCATATAAATGTTAATTTGCAGTTTAATACGTTGCTTACACAAAGACATTTTATTTCAACATATTTCAGTCGGTTTTTACTCATCTCAGTATAGCAAAGCATTTTAGTTGATTAAAGCGGTTTATTCTTTCACACACAGACACGCGATTCATATTTAGGCTAAACAGTCTTTACAAATATGTACCCTTCATTCATCTCACAGAAACGCGATTCATATTGTAGAAACGCGATTCATCTTTTTGCGGTTTACATAGGCCTACACTAACGTTATTCCATAACGTTATTCCACAACGTTATTCCACATTAACACTTGAGAAAGGATAACTTAGCCTACCTCACTCCTCAGCGGGATCTATTGCTCCTCATATCAGCACTGTTCTGAGGAAACTTTTCTCCAGGATTATTAGGTAGGCTATATTATGCCTCACTCGCGGCGCACTGTGTTTACAGCTGATGTGGGCGTTTCACAGGTCTGAAATGGTTCTCAGAATTTGCGTTTGAATAGCGCGCGCTCTCCGGGTCGTGGTCACATTACATTTGAATGAGCTCTAATGAGCTCGACTGGAATCGCTCTCTTTTCATACAGATTTCACAAGCTGAGAATACTTGTTTTTTATATAAATTACTTAATTTAAAAGAAGAGAATTCAAGCTTCATGCCTGTGCGTCTGAATGCCTGTTTGACTGAGTATTCGCTGAGTTACAGTTCATTTTCGGACGCGTTTCAGAATGGACTTAACTGACAGAGAGAAGGCAGAACTCGCATCACGTTTATTTTTCTTTATTTGGCAAAAAGCACAACACTTTGTTTTTATTGTGAGTATACACAAATACTACACACTTAACAGGATCGATTGATGTATGAAACTTGTTTGTAATATCAAAGTCAACAGAGCAAAATGAATCTCTTTTGAACTGATAAGAAAAAAAGCGAGCTGGTATCGCCGGCGATACCGCCGACCCCAGGGGGTTAAGCAGTAGTTCTCTTATACATACACTCACCTAAAGGATTATTAGGAACACCATACTAATACTGTGTTTGACCCCCTTTCGCCTTCAGAACTGCCTTAATTCTACGTGGCATTGATTCAACAAGGTGCTGAAAGCATTCTTTAGAAATGTTGGCCCATATTGATAGGATAGCATCTTGCAGTTGATGGAGATTTGTGGGATGCACATCCAGGGCACGAAGCTCCTGTTCCACCACATCCCAAAGATGCTCTATTGGGTTGAGATCTGGTGACTGTGGGGGCCATTTTAGTACAGTGAACTCATTGTCATGTTCAAGAAACCAATTTGAAATGATTCGAGCTTTGTGACATGGTGCATTATCCTGCTGGAAGTAGCCATCAGAGGATGGGTACATGGTGGTCATAAAGGGATGGACATGGTCAGAAACAATGCTCAGGTAGGCCGTGGCATTTAAACGATGCCCAATTGGCACTAAGGGGCCTAAAGTGTGCCAAGAAAACATCCCCCACACCATTACATCACCACCACCACCACCAGCCTGCACATTGGTAACAAGGCATGATGGATTCATGTTCTCATTCTGTTTACGCCAAATTCTGACTCTACCATCTGAATGTCTCAACAGAAATCGAGACTCATCAGACCAGGCAACATTTTTCTAGTCTTCAACTGTCCAATTTTGGTGAGCTCGTGCAAATTGTAGCCTCTTTTTCCTATTTGTAGTGGAGATGAGTGGTACCCGGTGGGGTCTTCTGCTGTTGTAGCCCATCCGCCTCAAGGTTGTGCGTGTTGTGGCTTCACAAATGCTTTGCTGCATACCTCGGTTGTAACGTATTGTTATTTCAGTCAAAGTTGCTCTTCTATCAGCTTGAATCAGTCGGCCCATTCTCCTCTGACCTCTAGCATCAACAAGGCATTTTCGCCCACAGGACTGCTGCATACTGGATGTTTTTCCCTTTTCACACCATTCTTTGTAAACCCTAGAAATGGTTGTGCGTGAAAATCCCAGTAACTGAGCAGATTGTGAAATACTCAGACCGGCCCGTCTGGCACCAACAACCATGCCACGCTCAAAATTGCTTAAATCACCTTTCTTTCCCATTCTGACATTCAGTTTGGAGTTCAGGAGATTGTCTTGACCAGGACCACACCCCTAAATGCATTGAAGAAACTGCCATGTGATTGGTTGATTAGATAATTGCATTAATGAGAAATTGAACAGGTGTTCCTAATAATCCTTTAGGTGAGTGTATGTATAAACATAAAAAAATAAATAAAAAAAAAGAGCGTTGCATGTTAATGTATTAAATTACGCATTACATTTTGACTAAGAGTGTATTAATCATGCTTGAATCAATCCTGCAAAATTCCCCCCAAAAATCCCACTTTTTATCACAGAAAATGCAAAAAAGGCAGTAGAATGTGTGGGCCTAGCCATAAATACCACATTGTAGACAACAGATTAATACATTTGTGGAGATTGCAGTGTCCATATAAATGAATGGCTGAATTTATCACAAAAGCAATGGAAAAAAAACAAAATAGGGCTGTATGCCATGTAACGGCTGGACAGGCCTAGCCAAATGCTCAAGTCTGGGAGAGGTCAGTCTGACATTTCGACTGGTAAACACAAAGCTGAATACCATCATCAGACTTCAGTTTCCTGGTGAGTCGGACCCAAACACACAGACACAACACAAACACACATTCGATTTCAGCTGAGCTATGACAGGGTGGGGTAGGCTGCAAACACATGCTCATACACGCACACATACAAAACCCTCTGACATTCCCCAAACTGACATTCCCATCCCCCCTTTCCTGCATCGTCCCGGAAATTCCCCATAAAGTGGCTGGTCTGAGCTGACCCAGGAGTGCAGAGCGACTCCATTCTCCCACAGCTCGTAAACAACGGCTAGAGAAAAAAAAAAGAGGAACAGAGAGACTGCTGCACAGCAATGCCAAAAAATGATGAGTAACAGTTTTGGTATGAGGGTTGTGTGGTATTGTGGCAATATCTCTGGAAAACTAGTGCTTTTAATGGGTTTGTATAGAGATGGCATAGATATGGAAATGTATAGAGGTTTGTATCATGATTGAAAAAAATGGAGGAATGATAAGGCGTAAATCATTCGTTCCCGGATGTCACCCTTGAACTTGAATTTAATAATAATAATAATAATAATTAATTACATTTATATAGCGCTTTTCTAGGTAGGCCTACTCAAAGCGCTTTTACATGAAAGGGGGGAATCTCCTCAGCCACCACCAATGTGCAGCATCCACTTGGATTTTTGAATTTAGCGTCTTTAATATTGAGACCTAAATTTCACGACCTGAAATCAACAACCTGAATAATAAAAACCTGACTTTTACAACCCAAATTTCAGGGAGCTGAATTCATACCAAACATTTTCAAATATTCAAAATACACTCTGACATGTAATTCATGTTTCATTCATACTCTAGGGTGCCCTCACACAGAGGCCCACAAGTGAGACTCATAGGAGTAATAAAACTTATAACGTTTCAGGAAATCCCTAATATGGACAAATACATCACTGTAGTTGCTGAATATTTTCATAATGATAATGTATTTTTATAATGTAATACCAATCAACATAGTCTTTATAACTGTTTAGAATACTGTAAAATAATATAATTTCTGTGATGAGAAGCATTATCAGTTCATAGAAAGAAGTTATAGTTTATTTTTAGTCCATCTCCTACCCTGAAGTCCGTTTTGCAGAGATGGACTAAAAATGATCTCCCAAAACTTATTAAAACGTATTCTAGAAGATGAATTCTTCAAATAGTGGTAGAAGAGGATGTGGTGCTGGTCCTTCAAGAGTCACTCTCAATCTGTCTGTCTATAAAGCCTATAAAAAAAACAGTCTTCATGTATTTAACAACACTTCAGCTTGTGATTCTTATTAAGAGGGGATCTGTGCTGCCTTATGGCAGTCTATAATTTAATAAATAAGTTAAATGGGTTAAAATGTTTAAAAAAGCATTTCTAAAAGTTTCTTATAGTATTTCATGTTTATTTGTAAGTTTTAATTTAAAATATTAGCGGACAATTTCATTTCCGCTTCTGCCGCGCTAACTTCCGGTTTCGGTTTCATGGTAAACAAAGCAGGCGGAATCCAGCATGACACGGTCAGCGATCTGTCACCATTCTCTCTAAAGCTCTGACAAGGCAATGCCGTAAGTTTATATATGTGTTTATAAGGATCTTAAGTAATGTATTTTTGTATTGTCTGATTGGGAAATGCACTTTAAAGCGCCGATGTATGACTTTAATTTCGTCTGTATAGAGCTCAGTTTTTTCTAAGAGCATGTTGTGTATGCTTTCAGTTTTCACCATCTGGAGAAGAAATTAAAATGCAAAAACGTCCCTTGTGGTCCTGGTCTTCTTCAGTGGTTTATCTACGTGTTCATTTGCCAACATAACAGTGAAAAGGCAGCATTAAGAGCTTCATCGTGGTCAAAATGGCAGCTAGCAACAGATCTGCTACAAATGCTTCAAGTCTTTCATCCTCATCTGCAAGCAGTGCCGCTCGTGCTCGAGCTAAAGCAGAAGCCGCTAGGGTAAGAGCCTCATATGCAAGCAAGGAAGCACAGTTAAAAGTGGAAAAAGTGAAAATCGACACAGAGCTACAGGTGCTAGAATTACAAAGAGAAGCAGATGCCGCAGTAGCTGAGGCAGAGGTGCTAGAAGAAGCAGAGGCAATACGAGATGGGCATGAGAGCCGAAGATCAGAATCAGATAGAGTTAAAAAAGAAAGAACATGTGAATATGTGAAATCTCAAATGAACGTGAATAAACAATGACCCCGCTCCAGTCACCTGCAACCGAAGTGTTGAAATAGAGGGCACATTCATCACATGGAATCCTTCTGAAAACGACGTTTCAGACGCAGAGCCTTCACCTGTTAACACTAGGCCCAGGCGCCACAACCAACACACATCTGTGACTAACCAAATCACATCTTCCTCTCCTAAAGGTGAGAATAAACCAAAAAGTAATCAAACAAAGAACGCACTCAACCCATTCTCCAGCCCTTTCATGCCTCTTTACAACTCACCTGGTAGCACGTCACACCAAGCAGAGCCACTTGCACAATATATGGCACGCCGTGACCACATCACTTCAGGTCTATACCAATATGATGACAAACCAGAGAACTTTAGAGCGTGGCTCTCCTCATTTACCGGGGCTACAGCAGACGTTCACCTCACGCCAACACAAGAGCTCGATTTGATGACAAAATGGTTAGGAAAGGAGTCAAGCAGTCAAATTAAACGCATTCGCTCTGTGTATGTCAATAACCCTGCAGTAGCTTTACAGAAAGCATGGGACAGACTCCAAGAGTGTTATGCGGCTCCTGAAATCATCGAAAAATCGCTCTTCCAGAGATTGGACAGTTTTCCTAAAATGACAGCAAAGGATAATGTGAAACTGAGGGAACTTGGGGATCTGTTACAGGAGATTCAAGGAGCAAAAGAGGATGGGTATCTGCCCGGTCTTCTCTATCTTGACACGTCACGCGGAATCAGGCCAATTGTGGATAAACTCCCATATGGAATTCAGGAGAAGTGGATGTCACTAGGTTCACAATATAAGGAGGATCATCATGACTGCTTTCCACCTTTCAGTTACTTTTGCAAGTTCATATGCAAAGAAGCTAAGAGACGTAACGATCCAAGCTTTAACCAACAGAACAGCCAAACACAATTAAAATTAGAAAGACCCAACCTGAGAAACTTTAGCTCCGCCAAACCCATCTCCGTAAATAAAACTAATATTACACCCCCCAACAAGGACTTTAAAAGCAACTGCCCGCTGCACAATAAGCCCCACCCACTCAATAAATGCAGGACATTCAGGACTGCAAATCCACAGTAAAGTGCTCCGAATGTGAAAGTACGAGCCACGAAACAGTAATGCATCCTGGCCCTCCACCACAAACCTTCAAGGCTCCTGCTCCCGCACAAGAGGATGGCGGGGAGGGAAAAGATATCTCAGATAGCATTGCAGTAACCACAACATGCACCAAAGTGTGTGGTCCAGGTCAGTGGGGTCGTTCTTGTTCAAAAATATGTCTCAAAAAGGTGTATCAAGAGGGTCACAAGGACAGTGCGGTTAAGGCTTACGTCATACTTGATGATCAGAGCAATCGTTCCTTAGCCAGGCCAGAGTTCTTTGATCTGTTCAAGATCAAAGATAAGCTAGTCAGTTGTGATCTAAGAACATGTTCAGGCCTCGTTGAAACATGGGGGAAAAGGGCTGAAGGCTTTCACATTGAGTCTTTAGATGGGTCTGTGGTAATCCCACTCCCTCCTCTCATTGAATGTCAGGACATTCCTAATGAAAGAAGCGAGATCCCTACACTAAACGCTGCACGGCACCAGCCACACCTTCGGTCCATAGCAAAGTACATTCCAGAGCTAGACCATAAGGCAGAAATACTGCTACTGCTTGGGCGAGATGTTCTACGTGCACACAAAGTAAGGGAACAAGTTAATGGCCCTCATCATGCGCCCTTCGCCCAGCGCCTAGATTTAGGGTGGGTCGTAGTCGGGGAGGTGTGTGTAGGTAAGGTCCACAAGCCCACAGTCAACTCATTCAAGACAATTATTCTTGAAAATGGCCGCCCCAAAGTTTTTGGACAGTGTGATAACTTCCGTCAGCTCAGGGAAACGCCATGCATTAACAGGCACTCTAAGGCTCCAGAGCAAAGTCTGGGACAGTCAGTTTTCAACCGCAGCAAAAACGACAATGAGCCAGCTCCCTCCATAGATGACGCACTCTTTTTAGAGATCATGGGCGAAAGCATGTACAGAGACGATGACAATAGCTGGGTCGCCCCACTTCCTTTCAAAGAGCCTCGCCGGAAAATGCCTAACAATAGAGAGCTAGCAGTCAGACGTTTTTTGTCTCTCAAACGGAGCATGCAAAAGAAACCCCACATGCAGCAGCAATACGTGGAGTTTATGGGAGGGATTTTCTCCAACGGTCACGCTGAGATAGCGCCCGCTCTTAAGCAAGGAGAAGAATGCTGGTATCTCCCCACGTTTGGGGTCTACCACCCTCAAAAACCCAACAAGATCAGGGTAGTTTTTGATTCCAGTGCCCAAGAGGACGGTGTCTCACTCAATAGTGTACTCCTCACTGGGCCCGACTTAAACAATAGTCTCATTGGGGTACTCCTCCGCTTCCGTAAAGAAAGCATTGCTGTCATGGCCGACATACAGCAAATGTTTCACTGTTTCATGGTGCGTGAGGATCACCGGAACTATCTTCGCTTTCTGTGGCACATGGACAATGATGTTGAAAAGGAGGTAATTGACTATAGGATGAAGGTCCATGTATTTGGGAACTCTCCATCTCCCGCTGTGGCTGTTTACGGATTGCGCAAGGCCATTGAAGCTGGAGCGAAAGACTATGGAGCTGACACAGTCAAGTTTGTGGAGAGACACTTCTACGTCGACGATGGACTGATTTCTGTGCCTTCTGCAGCCGAAGCAATCGACTTGCTCCAAAGAACGCAAGCTTCACTTGCTGAGTCCAATCTGCGCCTGCATAAGTTTGCTTCTAACTCACCATCAGTCATGCAAGCCTTCTCTCCTGAAGATTGCGCAGCAGTCTTGAAAGATCTGGATCTGAGTGGTGAGGAAACACAATCACAGCGCAGTCTAGGCCTAATTTGGGAAACCATGACAGACACATTCACGTTTTTAGTGGCCACAACAAACAAGCCATTTACTCGTCGAGGTGTCTTGTCATCTGTTAATAGTGTCTTCGATCCACTAGGCTTATTAGCACCAGTCACCATACAAGGAAGAGCTTTACTCAGAGAACTCACCTCAGAAAACTCTGATTGGGACACACCACTTCCAGAAGATAAGCAGAGCAAATGGGAAGCTTGGAGGGATTCGCTGCAGGACTTAAGGGAACTCCATGTCCCGAGAACGTACACATCTACCTCTCTCAGTCAGGCAAAGCGCAAAGAACTCTATGTCTTTTCAGACGCATCGACAAAAGCAATAGGTGCAGTAGTTTACTTGAGAGCTCTGTATACAAATGACAAAGTTGAAGTAGGGTTTGTCATGGGTAAATCAAAACTAACTCCTCAGTCAGAGCCCACAATACCAAGACTGGAACTGTGCGCCGCTGTCTTGGCTGTAGAGATAGCTGATCTTGTCAAGAATGAGCTGGACATAGAGTTTGACGCAGTTCACTTTCACACAGACAGCAAGGTGGTCTTGGGCTACATCTGCAACGAATCTAAAAGATTCTACACATATGTTCACAACAGAGTGCAGCGTATTCGCCAGTCTTCAAAGCCGGAGCAGTGGCACTATGTGCGCAGCGAGGAGAACCCAGCGGATCACGCATCACGCTCGCTCACAGCATCTCAACTAGCAAAAACAACTTGGTTCACGAGACCCTCCTTCATCTGCCGTTCACCCCCAGAGGCAAAAAATGAAAACGAACAGTTTGAGTTAGTTGAGCCTGACAAAGACACTTGTGCTACTCACCTTCAAGTAGTCTCCTGTAAGCGCTTTGAGCGCTTCTCCACCTTCAAGTCTTTGGTCCGTGCAGTCGCCTTCCTCATTCACATGGCAAAATCTTTCAACGGCTCCAATTCAAACCATGGATGTAAAGGGTGGCACATATGTCAGCTTCCTCGTACACCAGATGAAATGGATCAAGCAAAACGTGTCATCCTCCAACAAGTGCAACAGGCCACCTTCGCAAAGGAGCTGTCTGCCCTCAACGTTGGCAAATCCATCGCCAAGCAAAGCCCTTTGGAAAAGCTCAGCCCAGTCCTGGACAACGGCATCATTTCAGTTGGAGGTCGACTCAAACACTCAGAGCTTGTGAACTCTGAAAAATACCCGATAATTCTCCCAAAAGACAGTCATGTCTCTATCCTGCTCACTCGCCACTACCATGATCAGGTCAAGCACCAGGGTCGTCACCTTACAGAAGGTGCGATAAGGGCTGGAGGTCTGTGGATAATCGGTGGAAAGAGACTAGTTAATTCAGTTATCCACAAGTGTGTTATCTGTCGCAAACTGCGGGGAAAGCAGGAAGAGCAACTCATGGCAGATCTTCCCCCGGAACGGTTGAAAACATGTCCTTCCTTTAGCTACGTCGGCCTTGATGTTTTCGGGCCTTGGTCAGTAACCACCAGACGTACCAGAGGTGGACATGCACAAAGTAAGCGTTGGGCTATCCTGTTTACCTGCATGAGCTCTAGAGCCGTGCACATTGAGGTGATTGAGTCCTTAGACACCAGCAGTTGTGTAAATGCCCTGAGACGTTTCTTTGCCCTGAGAGGCCCTGCCAAAAAACTTATATCGGATCGTGGCACTAATTTCATTGGGGCTTCCAAGGAGTTAGGAATGGACAATGCTCTGCAACTGTACCTGAATGATCAGGGTTGCAGTTGGGAATTCAACCCGCCTCATGCGTCCCACATGGGAGGCGCCTGGGAGCGCATGATCGGCGTTGCACGGAGAATACTGGATTCAATACTGCTTCTAAGTAAGGTGCAACTCACTCACGACGTATTGTGCACACTTATGGCTGAAGTGTCTGCCATCATAAACGCCAGGCCACTCCTTCCAGTTTCGTCTGATCCAGACAATCCTTTCATTCTCTCTCCCTCTATGCTGCTAACCCAGAAATCGTGCCTTATACCTCCTGCTGGAGATTTCTTGGACAAGGACCTTTACACCAAACAATGGAGACAAGTTCAGGTACTTGCTAACCAGTTCTGGATACGCTGGAGGCGAGAGTATCTGCCTTTATTGCAGCAGAGACAGAAATGGACTGTACCTTGTCGAAACCTGCAAGTTGGTGACCTTGTTTTGCTCAAGGACAAGCAGGTTCCACGGAACAGCTGGCTCATGAGTAGAGTCACGGCAACTTTCCCTGGGAAGGACAATCGAGTAAGGAAGGTTGAGGTCACAGTAAATGACCAAGGCACTAGAAAGACTTTTTTGCGACCAGTTACTGAAGTCATTCTTCTTTTGCCAAGGGACTTATTCCCTCTAAGTTTTTGTTGTTGACAGTGACCTCCCTGAGGTCAGGCGGGGAATGTGCTGCCTTATGGCAGTCTATAATTTAATAAATAAGTTAAATGGGTTAAAATGTTTAAAAAAGCATTTCTAAAAGTTTCTTATAGTATTTCATGTTTATTTGTAAGTTTTAATTTAAAATATTAGCGGACAACTTCATTTCCGCTTCTGCCGCGCTAACTTCCGGTTTCGGTTTCATGGTAAACAAAGCAGGCGGAATCCAGCATGACACGGTCAGCGATCTGTCGCCATTCTCTCTAAAGCTCTGACAAGGCAATGCCGTAAGTTTATATATGTGTTTATAAGGATCTTAAGTAATGTATTTTTGTATTGTCTGATTGGGAAATGCACTTTAAAGCGCCGATGTAGGACTTTAATTTCGTCTGTATAGAGCTCAGTTTTTTTCTAAGAGCATGTTGTGTATGCTTTCAGTTTTCACCATCTGGAGAAGAAATTAAAATGCAAAAATGTCCCTTGTGGTCCTGGTCTTCTTCAGTGGTTTATCTACGTGTTCATTTGGCAACATAACAGGGTAATTTTTTTAGGATTCTTTACCTAACCTAAGTCTCTGAGACCCTGACACCTTGCACTTCTGGAGACTCCAGGTTGGTTGCAGCTCTGGAAAATGGTGGCGCTGGAGACTAAAGGGTTCCTGATGATTTCACACTTAATTCTTCACCATAATTCTTCATTCTTTTGCAGTTAACATGTGTCTTTTCTTCTCCACCTGTTTTTGTCTGACCCTGCTGACCCTATGAGCATTTCACTGTCCAATGGTCATGCCTTAACTGCAATCTCTAATATTGCATTAGTATTGCATTCTTCTCATGGGGATTTAATAATTTTTGACTTTTCAGTCTTTGTTAAATCTCTTTTTTGGCTTATTTTATCTGTAATAGAAAACTTGCCTAATAATTCTGCACACCTGAAAATAAGACATTTTTCATTTCCAGCCTTCATGAACAATTATATATCACTTATAAATGATTAAATACAAAATTAATAGTAGTTATTAAAGGGACACTCCACCCATTTGCATTAAGCTTTGCATTGTTAGAAACCCAGTCATACTATTGAATGGTCGTGCAACACTCTCTCATTTTCCCCTGAGACGGGAGAAATCCGTTATTTACCTCTTACACTTCCTCCTACAATGACGCAAAAATCGTCATTTTGCGTCATTGTAGGAGGAAGTGTAAGAGGGGGGGATTTCTGTTGAGACTACAAGCACTAGTTCCTCATCTTTCCCAGGGGGCGGGACCCGCTCACGCTACAGACCTATTACAGATCAGTGGGTGGGACTTTACTCTCTGAAACTGAAAGCAATATCCTCCATCTTGTTTGAAGCTAAGCTAACAGGCGCTGTGGAGACAGATGTAAAGTTATGACAATAGCGGAGGAGAGTGCTCAATATGATATAGAAGAAGAGGATTTCGGAAGTCTGATGCTTGAATCAGGTGTTTGTGGCTACCTTTACAAGCCGCATTATAGCGAAGAGCAGCCAAGGCAGAAGACCTGCCTGCCGCGGACGAGGAGCCCGGACTGGCTCGAGTTAGGGCGGACTGTTGGCGCCGGTGATCTCACTATGCAACTCATAGACTGTAAGATGTAACTACGAACACAGAGATAGAGTCCGTCTGCGGCAAAGAATTTCAACGATGACAATTTCTCCTGGACGAAATCTCTGAATCAGACGAGGACACGGACGTTTGTGTTGAGAACTATCCTAGTTTCGCACCGCATATGTTCTGACTGAACATCCAGGTACCATGCAATAATTCACCTTTTCGAAAGAAATACAAACGAGGAGTAATGAGTTCGCCAACTAACTAGACATTTTGTGTGAATGTGAAATGAATTTCAAGCTCTGGTGGTAGCTAGCCTTGTAGACGGAAGAGTGATTTCTCTTATAAGCAGATATGCGCTTTCTGGATTAGTGGGAGTGGCTTGCGGAGCTGTGCAATGTGGTGCATTGTGGGAGTTGTTGTCTTTCATACAAATGCGTCCTGAAGTTATTTTTTGTCTTTCCTCGGTCACGAAGGCACCAAATTCAAAATTTATTTTACATTTCGACTACATATATGACCCACTTTAAATAAAAAACAATGTTCAAATGGGTGGAATGCCCCTTTAAGATTAATATGGTTTGGAATTGGCAAAATGTTCCTGGGAATAAAATATGATCAGAAAATCAACGTGCCTAATAATTCTGCACGCCCTGTATACACTCACCTAAAGGATTATTAGGAACACCTGTTCAATTTCTCATTAATGCAATTATCTAATCAACCAATCACATGGCAGTTGCTTCAATGCATTTAGGGGTGTGGTCCTGGTCAAGACAATCTCCTGAACTCCAAACTGAATGTCAGAATGGGAAAGAAAGGTGATTTAAGCAATTTTGAGCGTGGCATGGTTGTTGGTGCCAGACGGGCCGGTCTGAGTATTTCACAGTCTGCTCAGTTACTGGGATTTTCACGCACAACCATTTCTAGGGTTTACAAAGAATGGTGTGAAAAGGGAAAAACATCCAGTATGCGGCAGTCTTGTGGGCGAAAATGCCTTGTTGATGCTAGAGGTCAGAGGAGAATGGGCCGACTGATTCAAGCCGATAGAAGAGCAACTTTGACTGAAATAACCACTCGTTACAACCGAGGTAATGCAGCAAAGCATTTGTGAAGCCACAACACGCAAAACCTTGAGGCGGATGGGCTACAACAGCAGAAGACCCCACCGGGTACCACTCATCTCCACTACAAATAGGAAAAAGAGGCTACAATTTGCACAAGCTCACCAAAATTGGACAGTTGAAGACTGGAAAAATGTTGCCTGGTCTGATGAGTCTTGATTTCTGTTGAGACATTCAGATGGTAGAGTCAGAATTTGGCGTAAACAGAATGAGAACATGGATCCATCATGCCTTGTTACCAATGTGCAGGCTGGTGGTGGTGGTGTAATGGTGTGGGGGATGTTTTCTTGGCACACTTTAGGCCCCTTAGTGCCAATTGGGCATCGTTTAAATGCCACGGCCTACCTGAGCATTGTTTCTGACCATGTCCATCCCTTTATGACCACCATGTACCCATCCTCTGATGGCTACTTCCAGCAGGATAATGCACCATGTCACAAAGCTCGAATCATTTCAAATTGGTTTCTTGAACATGACAATGAGTTCACTGTACTAAAATGGCCCCCACAGTCACCAGATCTCAACCCAATAGAGCATCTTTGGGATGTGGTGGAACGGGAGCTTCGTGCCCTGGATGTGCATCCCACAAATCTCTATCAACTGCAAGATGCTATCCTATCAATATGGGCCAACATTTCTAAAGAATGCTTTCAGCACCTTGTTGAATCAATGCCACGTAGAATTAAGGCAGTTCTGAAGGCGAAAGGGGGTCAAACACAGTATTAGTATGGTGTTCCTAATAATCCTTTAGGTGAGTGTATATATACACAGTGGGTACGGAAAGTATTCAGACCCCCTTCAATTTTTCACTCTTTGTTATATTGCAGCCATTTGCTAAAATCATTTAACCCTCATTTGTGCTTTGGGGTCTATATGACCCCAAGCGACTTTTCTTTAATAAAAAAAAATGGTTCCCTTCATCTCAGTGGAATAAAACTTTGACACTTTTTCTACATTATCTATCTATACACACACACACACACACACAAACTGGGCTTGATTCGGTTGTTCTAAAGGTATGTACAAAAAAAAAAGTCACACTCATGACCTTTGGGGTCAATATGACCCCTCATTGAAATGAATGGGAAAATCAACAACAACAAAAAAATCAAAAATATTTTTCATTTGTCAAAAGCAAATCTATAAATACAGAATAAATCTGAAAATGTCAATACCACAATGAAGTCCTGGTACTAGAGCACAAATGCAATGTGGAACGAACATGATCACTTGCACACACACATGCTCGCGCACACAAACACACACACAGGTGTGACTCCAATAGAAAGCATTTTTATAGAAATTGACAAATAAAATCAATAATTCCAGCATAAATCTGAAAATCCTGACACATAAATGAAGGCCTGGTACTAGAGCACTAATGCAATGTGGAATGAACATTATCACAGACACATATGCGCCCACACACACACAGACACAAATACACACACAAACAGAGAGAGGTGTGACTGCAATAGAGAGCATTTTTATAGAAATTGGGACATAAAATCTAAAATTTCTGCATAAATCAAAAAAATTTCACACATAAATGAAGGTATGGTATGAGAGCACAAATGCAACGTGGAAATAACATGCCTACACACAGATCACATACACACAGAGAGACAAACACAAACAAACAAACAAACAAACAAACAAACAAACAAACAAACAAACAAACAGGTGTAACTGCAAAAGAGAGCATTTTTATAGAAATTGGGAAATAAAATCAATAATTCCAGCATGAATCTAAAAATGTTCACACATAAATGAAGGCCTGGTACTAGAGCAAAAAACAATGTGGAATGAGCATGATTACACACACACACACACACACACACACACACACACACACACACACACACACACACACATGCACGTGCATGCACACAAACACACACAGGTGTTTACTCTTCACTCCTATTCCTATCCGCCTATAGCTGTTTTTTTTTGTTTTTTTTAATTTTTTAATTTTACTTTTTAAAAATTAATTTCTTATTCTAAAGTTAATCATTTTATACATTTCGATTATTGAAATAATATGCAATTGCAATCAAGTATTTTCTTTTAGTGGCAACTTATGTGACATTATTGCAAATTTATATAGCATTATTGCAATAACAAGACACTTCAAAAGACCTCAAACAACAACAAAAAATATTCTAAACTTTGACAAAATACTGATTTAATGTATTTTAAAATGTTTAAATATATAATTCATAAAAAAAAAAAAATTATAAGAGTGTAAAAAAAGTTAAAAGATATAAGAGCAATAAGTCACATCCAGAAAAATGAATGGATCTCTATGGGGCCTCTGCTGGAAGTATATGGTAATTACACTTTATGGCTAAAACTATATTATCTACAAAAAAAAAAAACATTTAACCACAAGATGGCAGAATTCTGCATCTAACACCTAGATCAATATCCAGAAACAACTCGTATTTAAATTTGATCAAGATTAATGTGTTTTTTTCATAAAAATGTTATATTTCATATGTATGCTAATGGTGTAGTTGAGGAATTTTGCAGTAAATTGGTAAAAAAGTACTTCATATCCCCCAAAACACAACATAAAAATATAGATGAGAATTAAACGAAAAAAATGATATATAATTTGTATTATTAAAATTTATATTTTTTGTACAATAGCTTATGCATTTTTGGGGTCATATAGACCCCAAATGCACTGAGTGTAAACAGGAAACTAAGGTCATATGAGGGTTAAGTTCTTTTTTTCCCCTCATTATTGTACACACAGCACCCCACATTGACAGAAAAACACAGAATTGTTGACATTTTTGCACATTTATTAAAAAAGAAAAACTGAAATATTACATGGTCCTAAGTATTCAGACCCTTTGCTGTGACACTCATATATTTAACTCAGGTGCTGTCCATTTCTTCTGATCATCCTTGAGATGGCTCTACACCTTCATTTGAGTCCAGCTGTGTTTGATTATACTGACTGGACTTGATTAGGAAAGCCACACACCTGTCTATATAAGACCTTATAGCTCACAGTGCATGTCAGAGAAAATGAGAATCATGAGGTCAAAGGAACTGCCTGAATAGCTCAGAGACAGAATTGTGGCAAGGCACAGATCTGGCCAAGGTTACAAAAAAATTTCTGCTGCACTTAAGGTTCCTAAGAGCACAGTGGCCTCCATAATCCTTAAATGGAAGACGTTTGGGACGACCAGAACCCTTCCTAGAGCTGGCCGTCCGGCCAAACTGAGCTATCGGGGGAGAAGAGCCTTGGTGAGAGAGGTAAAGAAGAACCCAAAGATCACTGTGGCTGAGCTCCAGAGATGCAGTCGGGAGATGGGAGAAAGTTGTAGTAAGTCAACCATCACTGCAGCCATCCACCAGTCGGGGCTTTATGGCAGAGTGGCCCGACGGAAGCCTCTCCTCAGTGCAAGACACATGAAAGCACACCTGAAGGACTCCAAGATGGTGATAAATAAGATTCTCTGGTCTGATGAGACCAAGATAGAACTTTTTGGCCTTAATTCTAAGCGGTATGTGTGGAGAAAACCTAGGACCATGTGATATTTCAGTTTTTCTTTTTTAATAAATGTGCAAAAATGTCAACAATTCTATATGGGGTGCTGTGTGTACAATAATGAGGAAAAAAAATTAACTTAAATGATTTTAGCAAATGGCTGCAATATAACAAAGAGTGAAATTTAAGGGGGTCTGAATACTTTCCGTTATAAGGGGGTCTGAATACTTACCCACTGTGTGTGTGTGTGTGTGTGTGTGTATATGTATATATATATATATATATATATATATATATATATATATATATGTGTATGTATATGTATGTATATATATATATATATTAGTGCTGTCAACGTTAACGCGTTAACGCATGCGATTAATTTTTGTCTGGTTTAACGTGTTAAAATATTTAACGCAATTAACGCAGCATCCGTCTTTTCTGCCATCCGTTGGCTAGCTTTACATTATATGATCACGCTCTTATTCATTTAAATGCTTTTAAACATTTCAAGCGCGGCAAGACAAAAGAGAAAGCGCTGTCTGTGAATGTCTTTATGTGACACACACACACACACACACAATGCATAGACAGGGCGCCAGAATCCAGTTCTCTTTCGCGCTTGAACTAACAATAACAATCCCAAAATGTCAGTTTTGTCGATTATCCTCATAAGAGCAGTCTTAAATGATTTATATAAAGTCTAAAATGAACGAAGAGTTGCGAGAGAATGAGGCGCGCGTGTGAGATCCATAGACAGTACGTAAACGGTGAGATCCGCGTGTCTGTCTGCTCTTAAAGGGACAGCAGCCAATAAAGCTTCCTGTCAGTAAAGTTAAAGAACAAAGGGAACAGAGAAAATGACTCACTGCTGTTGACTAAATAACTTTTGTAGCTTTAATAAGGATTAACTTAATTTATAGTTTATGCAGTGCAGACTGCATATAACTTTGATAACTTTATTACAGTATATTTCCTAACTGTTAAGACAGGAAGGGCACGAATAAATATGACATTTATTATGGGTTTATGTTAGCATTGTTTTAAGTTCACTTAAATTAAAAAGTGTTATATTTTTGAAGCCTAATAAATGTGAAAAAGAAAAAAAAAATCAGTAGCTGTATTAATATCAGTAATACTGGCCTTCATTCATAAAAAGATGCCATTAAAAAAATATTTAAAATATACTGTCTTTATGTTGTTTCTACATTAATTTGATTAACTGTGAAATTATTACATTATAAAATATATTAAAAACGTACAAAAACATTTCTTTTTTTATTGCGATTAATTGCGATTAATCACAGAAAAAATGTGTGATTAATCTAGTTAAAGTTTTTAATCGATTGACAGCACTAATATATATATATATATATATATATATATATATATATATATATATATATATTAGTGCTGTCAATCAAAGAAATTAACTAGATTAATCACATTTTTCTGTGATTAATCGTGAAGTTTTTAATATATTTTATAATGTCATAATTTCACAGTTAATCTGCAGATTAATGTAGACATTTTAAAAATACTTGTTTAATTACATCTTTTTATGAATGAAGGCCAGTATCACTGATACTAATACAGCTACTGATGTCTCGATGAAAATATTTTTTTTCCCAAATTTTAAACGTTTATTAAGCTTCAAAAAATATAACAACTTTGAATTTAAGTGAACTAAAAACAATCCTCACATAAACCCATAATAAAGGTCATATTTACCTGTGACCTTTACCTGTGCTCTTTACGTTGCTTTAAGACTTTAACTCATTTAAGACTGCTCTTATGAGGATACTCGACAAAACGGACATTTTGGCATAAATGTGTGTGTTATTGTTCATTCAAGCGCAAAACACAGCTTGATTCTGGCGAGCTGTCTGTGCTCACGATACTGGCGAGCATTTTTCTGTGCGTCGTGTGTGTTTTAGGACATTCACAGGCAGCGTGTTATCTTTTATCTTGTCGTGCTTGAACGGTTTAAAAGCATTTGCATGAAAAACTAGACTAGAGCGCCATCTGCTGTTAAAAACTAAGCTCATAATCGATTCGAGAGAGAATGGCGATGCATTAGGAAAATATTGGAATCGATCCACGAATCGCGATGCATCGATTTATTGTCCCTAATATACATATCAACTAGACGAGGCTTGGTCGACTATTAGTCAGTTAGTCGCAAGAAAAAGAAAAAAAAACACAGGAAGTTGCGAAATCACGCAGGATGTAACAGACAGACAATCTTTAAAGGCAGGAAATCCAAACACTCGCCAATCATTCTTTGACCTCAAATATGGCTTATCACTTGCAATGTAAGCAGTAGCAACTTTACAAGTCTGCTCGCTCTAATGCTAACCTAGATAAATATGTGCTATTATTAGGCGCATATTCAAGTGTTTGTGTGGAGAGTGCGCTTACTGCATGACATACGGCACGATCACTTTTAACTTAAAATACTCAGGAATTTTTGGTCATACAGATAAGAGTAATGCAAAACTGTGAACAATACAAACATAAAGGGTCAACAGAAACAAACCTATACAAGAACCTATAAAACCTATACAACCCACAAAATACACACTCAAATTTAAAAGAAAAATGTCTGTTTAGGAGTCAGGCTCGGTTCCAAATCAAATCACTGAGGGTGCTTCTGAAATTGTGAGGGTGGTCTAGTAAAGTAACAAGAATAGCAATGTACCATGAGAGATTTACATGTTTTATTTTATTTTTTTTTTATTTTTTTTGTATGTTTGTTTTTCACATTGTTATCACATTTAAAAAATATTTGGATACAAAAAATAGCATCTAGTCTATTAGTTTGCAAATTTGAGATATCCTAATTTAAATGCGGGATTCACTATCAAAACAAATGTGCATTAAGCAATGTAAAAGCAGAGTGACATGGCCACTGGCTCACTAAGCAGCATAAACAACAAAACTTGTATGTAAATTCTGAATGAATTCCCTTCATTATCACAAAAAAAAAAAAAAAAAAAAAAAACTCACTTCAGCTCTTATGTGAAAACAGGTTAGGCATGTAACCCGGTTCCTGGAAAAGGGGAAAAGGCACTGCATCATGGTGTTGATGCTATGGTATTGCTTCCAGTATGTGCCAGTGTCTGAAGCACGTGTGCAATCATGCCCTTTTTTTATTGGCCGACAAAGTGTCAGGTGTAGGATCAAGACCATAAAATGGCGCATGCAGTGTTTTCTGGCCCCTGGAGGTGTTCTGACATAGACATATGCTTGTAGGGCTGCATAAAATAATAACAATAATAATAATTTTACTTTACAGAAATGCAGGCGGACTATAATGACAAATCAAGGAACTCTTCAGTACACTACACTACACTAGAGAAACATAAATGGATTATCATATGTTCCTTTAAATGTTTTCATTCATTATGACGTTATGAAATGTGATTGGAGTAAAAACATGTAGGCTATTTGGCGTGTTTTGCTTTTCAAATGCACAGCGCAAGTGACCCAAACTCACAGCGCGTGCAGAGACCCTTTACTGAAGCGATTGAAACATTATTGTTACCACCATACTTGAGTATTTTTTTGGTAAAATTGTACTTTTAAGAGTAGATTTAAATGTTGGTACTTTTACTTTAACTCGAGTACATTTCTAATGAAAAAACTGTACTTTTACTTTGTTACGTTGGGCGACGTTCCTCTCGTTACTTTATTTTAATGCAATACATGTTGTTAAATGCGTAATTTATACCAAGCGTGCTGTATCTTTTTTTCTGGGCATGAGTGATGCTCAATTTACAAATTAATCGATTCTGTTCAAAGACTTCATCAAACAAATTGGCAGATCTGTCTAAATCGGTTCGCGAATCAGTTTGAATGATCTGTTCAGTTCCCTGCATGCACTCTGAATCGTCTGAAGCGCTTTCTATTCACTTTCGACTCGGAGTCGTAACAGGAAGATTTAAGAACATCAAGAGCGTTAGATGAAGTGGGCGTGGACCTACAGTACAGTCAAGTGAAAGCAAATCTGCAAATGCATCATATTTTTGCCAGCGATTAAGATCTTTATTAGTTGAACATCTTCGTAAGCTGTCCACAGGACGATGGAATGGTTCCACAGGACGATACATTCAATTTAATTTCATTCAGGTAAAACATTTTACAACCAAACAGATTATTACGCCACGATAGCGCTACTACCAAGTATGACATTAACCGTTTTTTAGACATTAATTTATACATTAAATAAGCTACCATTGTCCACAGTTTATGAAATGAACACCCGCCATCCCGCGGTAATGTGTGTGCAGTAATGTGAATGTCACTTTATTTCGACATTGTCTAATAATCCAAATGTAGTTGTATAAGTTACTATTATACGAACCAAAGGACAAGCAATGATTTTTGGGCTATAGATGGCAGAAATAATGCTTGTCTCTTCTGTTTTTGTTGCAAAGATTATGATAATAATAGTAATTTAAATTAAAAATATCAAAATAATATCATGTTATATATATATATATATATATATATATATATATATATATATATATATATATATATATATATGTGTGTGTGTGATCCGTAGTAACTAGTAACTAGCTACTTGAGTAGTCTTTTTACTCTTACTCAAGTGACTATTAAAATTATTACTTTTACTTTGAGTAAATATTTCTATAAGTACTTGTACTTTTACTTGAGTACAGTTTTTGGATACTCTACCCACCTCTGGTTATATACCGATAGACCGATATATATCGCCACGGCCGATCAGTTTTTCTTATTGGCCGATGTGTTGGAAGCAGGACTTTTATTTTGACGGCGCTCCAGACTTTTATTTTGACGGGTGGCGCTGAGAACACCAGCGCCTGAGAAGAGAACGTCTCGGTTACGTATGTAACCCTCGTTCCCTGAGTAGTTACGTCGGATGGCGACGAAAGGGGTTTCGCTTAGAAAGCCTCTCACCTTTGAGTACACAAAACGAGCCAATGGCAAGAAAATGCCATGGGTATGCGGAATTTGCATAGCGTAAGTCCACGTCATGGGTATATAAGGAAGTACGCTGGCAACATGCAGATATGTTTCTTCGCTGAGGAGCCGATACTGAACTCCGGCGTTTCAGCGGTACAGCGGAAGTGCCAGGGAGACGTAATGCCCTGCACAAGTCTGAGCTCCCTGTCGTGAGACTAGCACGGGCGAAGGAGTCCTACTTAACACAGGAATACCAAGATACACTGGGAAGCATATCTCAGCGGAAATATGCAATTATGCCCAGCCCGAAGGGGGGGGGGGGGGGACTTAGAATACACATATGACCCGGAGGGGCTGCATACGGAGTAACACTGGGGTGTCCAGCCGCAGGTGGAATATTTCAACCCCAGGGGTGGCAAGGTGGCTTGCCGAGGGAAAGACACATGCTCAGAGAGGCTTACAGTGGAATACACATGTGGGGGTCGCCCAGAGGGGGAACCATGCACATGGAGGCACCTAGCCAAGCGCGAAAGCTGCCGGTGGCATAACTCTGGCATTGACGTCAACAGTGCTGGAGGAACTCAGGGCTTATGAGGCTCACCTGAGGAAAATATCGCACGTATCCCGTCCGTGGAGAGGAATGGCGAGCAAGTGAAGTCACCTGAGCAGAATCTAGTACCAGCTAGTTGAAGCGAGTACATGAGAAGAAACTGGCTCCACTCGGAGATTATAGAATCTCGCGAATGTGTTAGGTGTCGCCCAGCCTGCAGCTCTACAAATGTCTGTTAGTGAGGCGCCATGCGCTAGAGCCCAAGAGGATGCCACACTCCGAGTGGAGTGGGCCGTCACACCAAGGGGGCATGGTCGACCTTGCTGCTGGTATGCCAAAGCAATGGCATCCACTATCCAGTGAGACGACCTTTGCTTGGAGAGAGCCTTTCCCTTCAGCTTCCCACCATAACAGACAAAGAGCTGGTCTGAGGTCCTGACACACTGCGTTCTGTCTACGTAAGTACGGAGGGCGCGTACTGGACCGAGAAGTGCCAAGGCTGGGTCTGCCTCCTCCAAGGGCAGCGCTTGCAGGTTCACCACCTGGTTTCGAAAGGGTGTGGTGGGAACCTTGGGCACATATCCAGGCCGGGGTCTCAGGATCACGTGAGAGTAAGCCGTCCCGAATTTCAGGCACGCTTCGTCAACCGAAAATGCCTGCAGGTCCCCTACCCTCTTGATGGAGGCCAATGCAACCAGGAGCGCTGTCTTCATTGACAGGAACTTAAGCTCCACTGATTGCAGAGGCTCAAAGGGAGCACTCTGCAGGGCAGTTAAAACCACTGAGAGGTCCCAAGAGGGTACGAGAGGAGGACGAGGAGGATTCAGTCTCCTCGCTCCTCTCAGGAACCTGATGATCAGGTCATGCTTTCCAACGGACTTACCTTCAACTGCGTCATGATGTGCGGCAATGGCGGCAACATACACTTTCAGGGTGGAGGGAGACAGCCTTCGCTCCAAACCTTCTTGCAGGAAGGAAAGCACAACACTGATCGGGCATTTCGTGGGGTCTTCACGTTGGGAAGAACACCAGTTGACGAAGAGGTTCCACTTCAACGCATAGGCATGTCTCGTGGACGATGCTCTAGCGGAAGTGATGGTAGCCACCACCGCTGGAGGTAGGGTACTCAAACCTGCCTCGTCCCGTCCAAGAGCCACACCTGGAGGTTCCAAAGATCGGGCGAGGGTGCCATAGTTGCCCTGTCCCTGAGAAAGCAGGTCCTTCCTCAGGGGAATAGGCCAGGGAGGTGCTGTCGCGAGGAGTACTAGTTCTGGGAACCAGGTCCGGTTGTGCCAATACAGGGCAACCAAAATGACCTGCTCCTCGTCTTCCCTGATCTTGCGCAAGGTCTGCACTGGGGGAAACGCATACTTGCATAGGCCCCGCGGCCAGCTGTGCGCCAGTGCATCCGTGCCGAGCGTGCCCTCGGTCAGGGTATAAAACAGGTCGCAATGGGACGAGTCGTGGGAAGCAAACATATCTACCTGTGCGTCCCCGAACTGATCCCAAATCAGCTGAACCGTCTGGGGATGGAGTCTCCATTCTCCAGGGAGAGGCCGAAGCTGAGACAGCTCGTCGGCCGCAAGGTTCAGGTCTCCCGGAATATAAATGGCTCGAAGCCACCAAGATGCTTCTGACTCCATATGAGGAGGTGGTGAGCGAGTTGCGACATACGGCGGGAGCGCAGACCACCTTGATGGTTGATGTACGCTACTTTCGCGGTATTGTCTGATCGGATTAGTACGTGCTGACCCCTGAGCAACGCACGGAAGCGGTGCAGGGCGAGACGTACAGCCAGCAACTCGAGGCAATTGACATGCCAAAGGCGCTGGGATCCTGTCCAGGCTGTCCAAAGCTGAAGCGGTCTCATATGAAGCAATCCGAGCGGCGTTACTGCGGCTGCGGATGCCATATGTCCCAGGGGCCTCTGAAATAATTTCAGTGGAACCGCACTCTTGTCCTCAAACTGGCGAAGACAAGTCAGCAGTGACTGCGCGTGTTCGCTCGTAAGCTGCGCGCACATGGCGACCGAGTCGATCTCCATACCGAGAAAAGAGATCCTCTGCACGGGGCAGAGTTTGCTCTTCTCCCAGTTGACCCGAAGGCCCAGACGAGCTAGGTGCCGGAGCACTAGGTCCCTGTGTTCGCAAACCTGGTCTCGAGAGAGAGCTAGAATCAGCCAGTCGTTGAGATAGTTCAGGATGCGAACCCCGTGTTCCCGGAGGGGAACAAGGGCTGCCTCAACGACTTTCATGAAGACGCGAGGAGACAGGGCTAGCCCGAATGGGAGAACCGTGTACTAGTATGCCCGCACCTCGAAAGCAAACCGAAGAAATGGTCTGTGTCTAGGTAAAATGGAGACATGGAAGTAGGCGCCCTTCAGGTCGATCGCTGCAAACCAATCCTGTGGCCGCACGCACTGGAGGATGCGTTTGGCCGTGAGCATCTTGAACGGCAGCCTGTGAAGGGAGTGGTTCAAGACGCGCAGGTCGAGGATTGGCCGTAAGCCACCGAATTTCTTCGGTACAATGAAGTAGGGGCTGTAGAACGGGGCTGTGCCACGATAGTACAGAGAACATACAGCCCATGATCGCCACGCGATCGAGTGCAGCGAAGGCGGAGGACGCCCGTGGGCCGCGATAAGTCACGGGGACCCTCGCGAGCCAGAGGCGTCCTGATGCACGTCCGGGAGAAAGGCACTGGGAGCGAGTGCTGTAGCCTATAGCGCTCGGGGGGGAGGGCGCCACTCCAACCGATGCTTTCAGCTGCCCGGGAAAGCATGGCCATCAGCTCTGGATCTGACTCGACTAACGCTGACACTCCCGAGGGAGGCAACGCAGTCGAATCCTCATTCCAGAGGAATCAAGCCCGCCTTGTGATGCTGTGAGTGAAATGACACCATCTGCTGGAGCCCCGAATGAAAACACTGGGTCCCTGAGAGGAACCAGGCACACACGGAAGCCCCACGGTTTGCGATGTGGAGGGGGTGTGGCCCGAGGAAAGCTCGTCGGAATTATGCCACACCAAAACCCTCAGATCACCCTGGCCACCAGCCAAAGTATCCCCTCTCGAGAAAGAGATAGATTGGGGTGTGGCAGAGGGGACTCTCACACAGAGATCATTGAGTCTCGATCTATAAACGCAGTGAAAACATGACTCATCCACGAGCGCTGCCGAGCGTGATTAAGCCCAACACGCGAAACAGCGCTCGTGACCGTTAGGCAGATGAATCACGCGCCCACATCCAGTAAATACACGGGCGAGCCTTCTTGAAAAAGACGTGCCACGTGCAGCTCTTTTAGAGAGAGGAAAAAGCTCAGTAGAGTGCTGAAGCGCCCAGGGAGAAACACACACACTGTCGGCAGATCACTGCACAGATCAGCAGCAGGCAATGCGATCTCGCTGGAACGCGCCGTCACACCAACACACTGAAGAGCCGCTCGTCTCGTAGAGAGAAGATGATTCAGAATGGCTTGCAGGAGTGAAGAGAACTCTTGGCTCCGAAGCGAAAACATATCTGCATGTTGTCAGCATACTTCCTTATATACACGACGTGGGGCGGACTTACGCTACGCAAATTCTGCAGCCCCATGGCATTTTCTTGCCATTGGCTCGTTTTGTGAACTCGAAGGTGAGAGGCTTTCTAAGCGAAACCCCATTCGTCGTCATCCGACGTAACTCGGAGTGACCACGAAAGGGAACGGCCATTTCTCAATATGCATTCTTGTCTGTTTTTTTTTTTTTTTTTTTTATGCTTGCAAACAATATAGAGATGACAAACATGGTATACAATTTTGTAACAGAATTACAAAAATGTCAATACAACATATAACAATATGCACAATGTCATCTGAACATACAAAATAGCAGTGCATAACTAAGACAAATAAAAATAAAGAGAAATAGGTGTTAGCAAAAACAAAAAAAATATCATGAGGGTAAGATATTTTATACATCATTTAGTGTACACAAATTAAAGTCATTACAATTTGAGATTGTTTTAATTGCTTTCATATTTACTGAGGATGAAATAGTGTTAAGGTACATTTTAAATTCTTTCAAAAAAACAATAAAAATTGGTTTGTTATTGGTGAATTTACATTTATGGATATATATATTATGCCAATAACATAAATTAAATGAAACCCAAAGCAGGATTTTTTTTATTGGGGTCAGAATCAAAGTATCCAAAAATAATGTCTTACTTTATTAGGTTACTGATATATCTTGCTGGATATTATCTTTAATAAATATTTCAATATTTGTCCATAGTTGTTCAGAAACATGACCAAAATAAATGATAAACAGTTTCTGTGTGAACCTGGCAAAATGAGCATCGTGTGTCAATATTACTTTTATATTTAATCATAAAATATTTAACAGGGTAAAATGTATTTATTATTTTAAAGGACACTTTATTAGTTAGAAAATATTTATGTTGTAAGGACCAAATCCTTTTCCAATTTAAATTTTTAAATAAATTACTTCAGTAAGAGATTGCAGGAGAAACAGAAATTATATTTTCAAGAAAAAGGGATCTAACTTTATTATTTCTATCTTTTTTTCCTGAAAAACATATTTTACCTATTGGAGTTTCAGTTGGCTCAGGAAAAGTAGTAATTATAGTAGGAGAGTGAAAGCTGTTTTTTAAAGAGAATACAGATTCCTGTTGGAATTGCTCCCATAACTATGGTAAACTCTTTGGGGGTAACTGGCATATTGTATTCAGAAAGAAATTCCGTGTAAGTCATTAAAAAACCTTGGTTGTTAAATAGCTGACATACTAAAAGTAAGCCATTATTAAACCATTTATCAAAAAATAAAGATCTATTTTTGTATAAAATATTTGTATTATTCCAAATAAAGAATTTATGGGGGGTGAAATTGTGTTTATATATTAAAGCCTATGCCAAAAGTACCTGTTGGTGGAAATTTGAAAGTTTGATGGGAATTTAAGATATGTTGTAATTGCACATTAATAAAAATCTTATACCCCCAATATGTGAAAAAGCTTGTTGTGGGAAGATATTCCAGATATTCCAAGATATTCCAAAATAGGCTAAAGGAGTCTTGATTTTTCAAATAACGATGGGCAGTCTTGTCTGTACTTGTGTTCTTGTGGACTTGTGAAACGTCATCAGTCGCTGCCCAAATACTGTTCCAAATCAAAGTTCACATCTAGCCAAGTCCAGTTCAAATCCCCGGATGTGTTCTTGATCCGCCCCTATTATCGAGGATGCATCGAGAGGTGACTTGTGCGGACTTGAGACAGCCAGGTATCCCAGAATGCATCTCGCACCAACCAGCAAGCGTCAATAGCAGAGGAGAAACCCAGCGTAATTTAAAAATACTGCTGTTATTGTGTCTCGAAATGCAGTTTTAAGAATTTTTCAGTCGAGAATGTAATTGATTAAAGCTCAAATATGTGGTTTATTTATAAAGATAGCGCCTATTTTAAAATTTTATCCAAAATTGTGAGATCCAGGTGATCACCGGGCGCTCAGTGCTCATATACCCCACCTGGAACAGCCCTTCCTCGGCTAGTCCTTCTGACATTTGCCGCTGGCTCTGATGTCTCTAGTCTATAGTCTATAACTTGTAGCCTATAGTCTAGTCTCGAGATATAATTCGTTCTTGTGTTTATCTAACAGGTGATCTTTGGTCTCTTTAATCTATAATTTGTTCCCTTGCAAATCTTTTGTCTGAGGGCAAAGTAAAGTTTCATAACTTTATATATTTAGGCTTACTTTAACGTTGTAGCCTACTAGAGAGGTGACTTATGTTTTACTGAATCGTTTGCTTTATTTCTTATTGTATAGCTTCTTATACCTTTTAGGCTACTTATTCTTTTATAATGGCTATTATTGATCATTAAAACTGACATTTAACAAAAAGGGTTTTGTCATTTTATTTTATATATTTAAAATATTTATGTACATTCTCTTCACTCTGTGTAGGCTACATGTATAATAAAATAAAATTGCACAACCCTGTCTCTTTTTGTTAAATGTCAGTTTTAATGATCAATATTATAATGTTTCTTTTTTTTTTTTTAAATGAAAACAAAAAAAGGCAGGGTTGTGTTTTATAGTTCGTGTGAAGATAATCATTGTAGCTACTCGTTGCCTGAACTGAACCACATTTGTGTGGCTATTAAAGGGTTAGTTCACCTAAAAACTTAAATTCTGTCAGTAATTACTCACCCTCATGTTGTTCCAACCATGTAAGACCTTCGTTCATCTTCGGAACACAAATTAAGATATTTTTGATTACATCTGAGAGCTGGATCACTCCTCCATAGGCTTCTAAGGGACTGAAACTTGCTGGCCCAGAAAAGTTATTAAAGAGATCGTTAACATAGTCCAATTGACTACAGTGGCTCAAATCTTAAGTTTATCAAGCGACGAGAATACTTTTTGTGCGCAAAAACAAAACAAAAATAACGACTTTATTCCACTATTCATTTCCTTCTCTCTGGGCCTCGAGTTAGTTCACGTAGTGTTTTAGCGCAGCGCGTCTGTGTTGCACGTCACCACGTAGGCTCACTATTGGCCGACGCTGGTCATGTGTGTGATGCGTGTGATGTACAACACAGAAGCGCTGCGCTAAAACACTACGTGACCTAACTCGAGGCCCAGAGAGAAGGAAATGAATAGTGGAATAAAGTCGTTTTTTTTTTTTTTGCACACAAAAAGTATTCTCGTCGCTTGATAAACTTAAGATTTATGGAGCTTATAATATGACAAAATGATTTGAATTTGAATTGTGTAAATTTGAATTATTTGCAAGTGTAATCTAACAAAATTGAATTTTAGGTGGTAGTTTAAATAGTTCTGAATTAGATTTTTTTTAAACAAATATTGAACATTTGAAATTTAACAAATTGAAATGTTTTTATGGCTGAATTTTATAGACATGCATTTTCAAACAGCTAGTTTTTTTGTTCTGAATTCTTATACTGCAAATATTCAGTTTAAAAAAATACAGATTCAAGTTTTCAAGATGAAGAAATTCGGAACTTCAAATTCAGTTTTCTAAAATTCAATCTCAAAAATTCAATCTCAAAAATTCAGATCTTACAGAAAGTAGGTCACAGGTCATCCACAGGAAAGAGTAAAGGATCTCAGATAAGTCGAACAGAGCATTTTGGCTGCACTGCAGTAGTTTTCTGCCGCAAACGCGGTGGTGGTTCAAGAGAATCCGTGTATCTTTCGTACAGTCGTTTTTTAATTTAATATTAAGAGTAGAAAAATGAGAAAACAGCTTGAGTATTAGATTTATAATATTCTAGTAATAATAGTCTGCTGCAGCAGTTGCACAGAGCTTACAAAACTTAACGCGTGTATTGCAACTATAGGCTACATTTAGTTTTCTCATCAAACAACTAGACTAACGAATGGCTCGGTACAACAGAAGAGCCTAGAAAGGGCTTTTTCTCGGTGTAGACCAGCAGTTGGTCTGAATTTGCTATAACCTACAGCCTATTTTCCGGACTGTATAGGCTAAGTCACGTTTTATCATGAAACACGCTGTGATTTATTCCAAAGTGGCTCAGGCATATATAATGCATTTAACGTTAAACAATCTAAATGTTGACTTTCAAAAGTAGGCGCACCAAGAAGGCTATTCTCTGTATTTTGGTTCATTTTTGGTGAGCGCCAGAAAGATCTAAAGAGACCGAGACGCGCTAAAGCAGCGCATCATGTTGTTTTATTTATTTTTCAATGCCATGATATTTTGTAGGCATTTTGAATGTACACAAATAAAAATATACATTTTACTGTTTCGAATGATGTCATATTATCTGTATGACTATAAATAACAGAGTATTAAGTTATTTCCCAGCAGTGGAACAAATCCAAGTGATGGCGCAGGCGCATCGCGCTCTCACACAACATAGTATCAGTTCTGCCGTTGCTTCATATCGCAGACTGCTCATTATCAAAATGAAACAGTCAACCAAACATATAAAAAGTTATTCTGCCTAATTTAATTGGTCTGTTGTACAATATAAAGGGCAAGCTGTGCCTTGCACACAGTCCTACTTGTTATTCCAAACATTTCCCTTGCTGTGAAGACGCTGATTTAGCCTATAGCCTACGTGTATTTTGGGACTCGACTTAAGTATGACGCCTTCTTTATATTAATAGTTAGCATCCACATGTTACATTGCAAATATGAAAACTTTTCACTGAATGAGAGATGCGCGACCGTTTCGATTTAAATAAATTTGTTTAGGCTTGGCGTTTAAAATAGGCTAAATGTTGTTTGTAATAAAGGGCACAATATAGGCTATTTTTATAGGCTATGTAGCCTATATATTATTTTATTATACATGGCTACTTATTTTTCATTCTTGTTGTTTTCTGCATTCATTTAAGGATTTGTCATACAGTAAGGGAAAGTAAAATAGGCAACACATAGCCTACATGTTAATAGTGTTTATCATGTAAATGTTGTATTTTATTTACAGGTCTTTTACACTATCGCCCGCGCCACCCACCCACACACACACACACACACACACACACACACACACACACACACACACACACACACACACACACACATTCCAGCATTGCAATCTTGACATCGCAGCCTGTTCATTATAGCCTAAATAAAATATAATAATAAAATAGTCAACCAAACATATAAAAATTACACTGCTCTGTTTAAATAGTCTGTAGTACAATTCGTACCATTCACAGTAAGCACCGCTCCACTGTGATGTTTCCAAGCACATTTTTGCACGTGTGAAGAGGGTGATTTTTTTCCGTCGATATTGGAATGTGAGTGAAGTACAAAGCCTATGATAAAGAATAGTTTAGCATCCAAATACATTGCAAATGTTGAAACATTTTGATTCTAATGAGAGGGTTACGTGAGCCCAACACTGCTTACTTTCGTTTTTATTTTTACATTAAATTTAAAGGATTTGTTGTGGAATATTTTGAGTGTATCATAAAATCAGAATAAGGTAAGTCAAGTAATATTTTCTTTCTTTTATATTTATATACAGTACCAGTCAAAAGTTTGGAAACATTACTATTTTTAATGTTTTTGAAAAAAGTCTCTTATGCTCATCAAGCCTGCAGTTAAAAAAAAAAAAAAAACCGTAATATTATGAAATATTATTACAATTTAAAATAATGGTTCTCTTTTTTAATATATTTTAAAATGTAATTTATTTTTGTGATGCAAAGCTGAATTTTCATCAGCAAGTACTCCAGTCTTTGGTGTCTTATGATCAGAGCCGGATTAACGCAAAGGCAAACTAGGCACGTGCCTAGGGCCCGATTGGCGGGATGGGGCCCAGACAGAGGGACAAAAAAAAAAAAAAAAAATTTAAATGTCCTATCTACAATTTATTTCAAAATGTAGCCTATTAATCAACTAAAAATAGTGACGATGTTTATCTTAACCATAGACTGTTACATTACGTCACATTAACGCCAGCCCATGACTGTATAGAGGCGCCAGCCAGTTTAGTCCGAGGGGACGTCAGAGGCGATCAGAGGCGGTCAACGAACGCATCCATCAGGTGCTGCGAGTGCGAAGCAAAAGCAGAAATAGGCACGCAAAGAAGCACAGCTCGTAATGCAGGTCATCGATTTTGGTGTGATTGCAATGTATTTTAAATATAAACTTGTGGGCTACTGTAGATCAGCGTCATTTCTGGAAAAATCATTCACCGCTTTGTGAGTTTAAAAGAGCGCGCGAGCGTCATTAACGTGCCCAGACGCGACGCTTTGAATTTGCGCGTACAATCAATGAATAACATCGCGTCCAGAGCTGACTAGTAAAAAAGCTGCAAAAGTAAAAGACAAGACGTTTGTATTCAAAGTTAAAAAACCAACACACTGCAACATTTTTAAATGTTTCAAATAAAGGATCTCATATCTATGGGTCTATCTTCTATATTCTGATGCTGATGATTAGATAATACCCTGACATCATAGCCTATACGAATATTAGTTTAGATTTTTTTTCCTGCTCAGTAGCGATCGTGTCTTTCTCTTCCACTTGATTTGTGTATAGCATATTTAAGGTAGCAATGCAATACATAATAACATATTACTGATATTAATAATATGACAATATCTGCAGTCAATATTGATTAAATGGGAGGGAAAAATCCTGCCCATAACGCAGAAAAATTATAAAAGCACGTTCATGTTCATCTACTGAAGTGGTATTCTGGAACTGTGAATAAACTGAATAAAACAGCAAAATAACAACAAGAACAATAACATCTTCATTAAACAAAAAAGAGATTAGCTTAGATAAAGTTTGATAGGCTACCAGTAACAAGTCTGGACCCATTACTATTTTTAATGTTTTTGAAAGAAGTTTATTATTATGCTACAAGCCTGCATTTATTTGATCAAAAATACAGAAAAAAACAGGAATATTCAGCAAGGATGTGTTAAATTTATAAAAGTGATATTGAAGACTTTTTTAAAACAACTTTTTAATAATCAAAGAATCATGAAAAAAAGTATCACATGTTATAAAATAAATATTAAGCACCATTTCTAACATTTGATAATAAATCAGAATATTATAAAGTTTTCTGAAGGATCACGTGACACTAAATTCAGCTTTGCATCACAGAAATATATTTTAAAGTATAGCCTAGTAAAATAGAAAACCATTATTTTAAATTGTAATAATATTTCACTATATTATTTTTCTGTATTTTTGAACAAATAAATCCAGGCTTGATGAGCATAAGAGACTTCTTTCAAAAACATTACAAATAGTAATTTGTCCAAACTTATGTACTGTGTAAGTAAAAATATACTAAATTTAAAATTAAATGTTGTATAAATAAAAAGGTTAGGAATCATATTTGTTTCAAGTGTGTTTTATTGGGGGTGGGGGGGCCTCCAACATGAATTTTGCCTAGGGCCTCCAAATGTCTAGATCCGGCCCTGCTTATGATCCTTCAGAAATCATTCTAATATGATGATTTGATACTCAGTTATTATCAATGATGGAAACAGTTGTGCTGTTTAAAATATTTTTTTGGAATACTTTTTTCAGGATTCATTGATGAGTAAAACGTTAACAACATTTATTCATAAAAACAGCATTTATTCAAAATAAAAACATTTCTAACAATATAAATCGTTACCATCACCTTTTATCAATTTAACACATCCTTGTTGAATTAAAGTACTAATTTCTTTAAAAAAAAATAGTTATTGTTCCCAAACTTTTGAACAGTAGTCTATATTGTTACAAAAGATTTCTATTCTAAATAAATACAGTTCTTTTTAACTTTTTATTCATCAAATAATCCTGAAAAAAGTATCTCAGGTTATAAAAAAAATATTAAGCAGCACAACTGTTTCCAACATTGATCATAAATCAGCATATTAGAATGATTTCTGAAGGATCATAAGACACCAAAGACTGGAGTACTTGCTGATGAAAATTCAGCTTTGCATCACAAAAATAAATTACATTTTAAAGTATATTAAAAAAGAGAACCATTATTTTAAATTGTAATAATATTTCATAATATTACTGTTTTTTTTTTTTTTTTTTTTTTTTTTTTACTGCAGGCTTGATGAGCATAAGAGACTTCTTTCAAAAACATTAAAAATAGTAATGTTTCCAAACTTTTGACTGGTACTGTATATATATATATATATATAAATATATATATTTATACAGCGATGAAGGGCCAAAGCTGGCGGCACCGCCACCCCGGTGCCTTTAGGTAACTAAAGGCACCAGGGTTGCGGTGCCACCGGCTTGGGCCCGTAATCGCTGCTCGCAGCTATATTTAGGGCCCAAGCCCTGAAAGGGCGAAGGCCCTATTGTTTTTGGTGGGATTATTATTAGGGCCCAAGCCCTGAAAGGGCGATTATTATTATTATTATTAGGGCCCGAGCACCGATGGTGAGAGGACCCTATTGTTTTTGCTCCGTTTATTATTAGGGCCCAAGCCCTGAAAGGGCGAAGGCCCTATTGTTTTCGGTAGGATTATTAGGGCCCAAGCCCTGAAAGGGCGAAGGCCCTATTGTTTTCGGTAGGATTATTTATAATTAGGGCCCAAGCCCTGAAAGGGCGAAGGCCCTATTGTTTTCGGTAGGATTATTATTAGGGCCCAAGCCCAAAGGGCGAAGGCCCTATTGTTTTCGTTAGGATTATTATTATTATTAGGGCCCAAGCCCTGAAAGGGCGAAGGCCCTATTGTTTTCGGTAGGATTATTTATTATTATTAGGGCCCAAGCCCTGAAAGGGCGAAGGCCCTATTGTTTCCGGCAGGATTATTAGGGCCCAAGCCCTGAAAGGGCGAAGGCCCTATTGTTTTCGTAAGGATTATTTATTATTAGGGCCCAAGCCCTGAAAGGGCGAAGGCCCTATTGTTTTCGGTGGGATTATTAGGGCCCAAGCCAGGAAAGGGTGAAGGCCCTATTGTTTCCGTAATTGTTTCCGTAATTGTTTCTTTGTTTTTTTCATTTTTGCCTTTTTGCCACTTTTGGGGCCCTTAACATGCTCAAAAACTCTTGAAATTTTGCACACACGTCAGAACCTGCGGCCATCAGGGCCGGGCTGAAGCTGGTACCGGGGCGTGGCAGGGGGGCTCGACAGCGCCCCCTGGAATGGGGTCCGAAAACTTGGTCCATAAATCAAACACGCTTGCATGTAATAATATGAAACTCAGTACACATATAGATCTCATCGGGCCGAACAACTTTCGTGCTCTAAGTTTTACAAAAGCCCAACAGGAAGTCGGTTATTATACGTTGTTTGGAAAACGCATACAATGGAATGTGAAATACTCCTCCTAGGGAATTCATCCGATCACAACCAAACTCGGTGTGAATGAAGTCAAGACATTGAGGATGAATTCTTGCGAACAGATTTTTGATATCTCGAACGGTTTGGCCGTGGCGAGGAAACGAATTTATGGCGAATAATGGGACACAGGAAGTGTGTTATAACTTATCTGCATACATTATCTGATCTTGATGACACTTCCGCAGTGTGTTCGTTGTAAGAGGCCGATCACATGGATGTGACTATTGTGAGTCAAAGTTATAGCGCCACCAACTGGCTGCAGGAAGTTTGTCACTTTCAAAATGCTTTGAAATCACTCTCTTATTTTTACCCGATTTGCTTCAAACTTTATGTGTATAATGTAGACCCACAGCAGATGTAGACCTGTGCAAGGATTATTGATATCTTAGATACTGTTGCCATGGCAACACATCAAACTTTAATATTCTTTTTTGATGCTCTTGAGACTCTTAGCATGCTTGAAATTGGATGAAACTCGACAGACACATCACATTTATTAGCCAGTAGACATGTGCAAAGTTTCAGAAACGGGCGTGGTGGAATGGCTCAGTAGTGCCACCTTTAGTCAAAAATGGGGGCTTAGTTTTTCCTAGAATCACAAAACTTGGTATGTATATTGTTCTCATCAAGCCGGACAACTTTCTAATTTATAGTCATTAGCTCCAACCAACAGGAAGTCAGATATTTTGGTTTGAATGAGGATTTTCTGGAGAATTTTCTCTCTCTCTCTGTGTGTCTGTATGGGTGGGGGTGGGGGGGGGGGGGATTTGTCTATTCCATTTAATCTTTGTTTTTCAAGGTTTCAGTGGCTTTTGGGGCCCTTGACATGCTCAAAAACTCTTGAAACTTTGCACACAGGTCAGAACCCGCGGCCATCAGGGCCGGGCTGAAACTGGTGCCCGGGCGTGGCAGGGGGGCTCAACAGCGCCCCCTTGAACACGGTCTGAAAACTTGGTCCATATATCAAACACGCTTGCATGAATTAATATGAAACTCGGTACACATATAGATCTCATCAGGCCGAACAACTTCCGCACTCTAAGTTATTAGCTCCGCCCAACAGGAAGTCAGCTATTATGGGTTGTTTGAAAAACGCATGCTGTGGAATTTGATGTACTCCTCCTAGAGAATTCATCCACTCGCCTCCAAACTCGGTCAGCATGAAGTCAAGACATTGAGGATGCTAAATTGCGGACGGATTTTTGATATCTCGAACGGTTTGGCCGTGGCGAGGAAACGAATTTATGGCGAGAAAAGATAAAAACGAAGTGTTATAACTTCTGCATACATTAACTGATCTTGATGAAACTTCAGCAGTGTGTTCGTTGTAAGGGGCCGATCACATGGATGTGACTATTGTGAGTCAAAGTTATAGCGCCACCAACTGGCAGCAGGAAGTGTGTCACTTTCAAAATGCTTTGAAATCACCCTCTTATTTTTACCCGATTTGCTTCAAACTTTATGTGTATAATGTAGACACACGGCAGATGTAGACCTGTGAAAGGTTTATTGATATCTTAGATACTGTTGCCGTGGCAACGCATCAAACTTTAATATTCTTTTCAGATGCTTTTGAGACTCTTAACATACTTGAAATTGGATGAAACTCGACAGACACATCACATTTATTAGCCAGTAGACATGTGCAAAGTTTCAGAAACGGGCGTGGTGAGGGGCTCAGTAGCGCCACCTTTAGTCAAAAATGGGGGCTTAGTTTTAAGTAGAGTCACAAAAATCATTATGTATATTGTTCTCATCAAGCCGGACAACTTTCTAATTTATAGTCATAAGCTGTGACCAACAGGAAGTGAGATATTTTGGTTTGAATGTGATTTTTTGGAGAATGATCTCTGTCTCTCTCTCTGCCTCTGTGTCTCTGTGTGTGTGAGGGGTGGGGGGATTTGTCTTTTGAGTGAGATTTGTTTAAAATTCCTGTTTTTCAAAGTTTCAGGGGCTTTTGGGGCCTTTAACGTGCTCGAAAACTCTTGAAACTTTGCACACAGGTCAGAACCCGCGGCCATCAGGGCCAGGCTGAAGCTGGTACCCGGGCGTGGCAGGGGGGCTCAACAGCGCCCCCTGGAACGGGATCCGAACACTTGTCCATAAATCAAACACACTTGCATGTAATGATATGAAACTCGGTACACATATAGATCTCATCGGGCCGAACAACTTTCGTGCTCTAAGTTTTACGCCAGCCCAACAGGAAGTCGGCAATTATGGGTTGTTTGGAGAACGCTTGCTGTGGAATTTGAAACACTTCTCCTAGAGAATTAATTAAATCACCACCAAACTCGGTGTGCATGAAGTCAAGACACTGAGGATGCTAAATTGCGGACGGATTTTTGATATCTCAAACGGTTTGGCCGTGGCGAGGACACGAATTTATGGCGAGAAAAGAGAAACACGAAGTGTTATAACTTCTGCACACATTAACTGATCTTGATGAAACTTCAGCAGTGTGTTCGTGGTAAGAGGCCGATCAGATGGATGTGACTATTGTGAGTCAAAGTTATAGCGCCACCAACTGGCAGCAGGAAGTGTGTCACTTTCAAAATGTTTTTGACAAAAGTAGGGGTGTTAGTTTTACCCACAATTACAAAAATCAGTACGTATATTGGTCTCATCGAGCCGGACAACTTTCTAATTGACAGTTATTAGCTCTGACCAACAGGAAGTCAGATATTTTGGTTTGAATGTGGATTTATTTGCAAATTCAGCCTCTGCATTTTTACCCACTCCTGCTAAGTGGTTTATTTTATTCAAACCAAACTTTTTCAACATGATGAAAATACATTAAAGATGCTAAATTGTGAACGGATATTGAATATCTCAAACGGTTTTGATATGGCGAGGGATTAAAATAATGTCAAAAAAGGAATCAGAAAACATCTCATATCTTTAAAAAAAATTATTATACACCATTTATTTTTATATAAAATTATACAAATATCAGAACTAAACCGAAACAGAACTAGTTTTAGGTTTATTCAGTTTTTTCAATTCAAGAATTATGTACAAGTTTAAAATCAGCCAGAATGCGCTAAAAGTCATACATAGGGTTATACTGCCCTCTTGTGTTCAAAATCAGGTAGGCCAATTGTATATTGTATTTATATATAAATATATTAGCGATGTGACTGAGAATTTTTTCCCACTGGTTAATCGATGTGTGACACCGCGGCGGGGGCTTTTAAATCGCTAACTTAAAGGGATACTCCACTTTAAATTGAAAATTCTGTCATCATATACTCACCCTCATGTTGTTTCAGTCCTTTATGAATTTCTTTCTTCTGCTGAACAGAAAGGAAGATATTTAGAAGAATGTCAGTAACCAGACAGTTTCTGGTCTCATTGACTTCCATAGTATACATTTTTTCCTACTATGGAAGTCAATGGGATCAGAAACTGTCTGGTTACTGGCATTCTTCTAAATATTTTCCTTTCTGTTCAGCAGAAGAAAGAAATTAATAAAGGATTAAAACAACATGAGGGTGAGTATATGATAGGGATGTCCCGATCAGGTTTTTTTGCCCTCGAGTCCGAGTCCGAGTCATTTGATTTTGAGTATCTACCGATACCGAGTCCCGATCCGATACTTCTATAATACATAAAAAAAGAATAAAGAAGAGCGAAAAACAGATCCAGGATGTTCCTTATTTTTTATTTAATTCACCTTATTTTAACATTCAACAACTCTGTTAACAAACAGAGCACTTCTGTGAGGTAGCTTGAACAATCAAGTAATAAATAACAAATTCTTCACTTTTGGACTTAGTGCAACAGTAAATATAACAAAAGTCGAATATATAAACAAATAGCACCTCAACTTAAAATACCCAGCAGGCATGTAAATAAATAAAAAATAAAAGTGCCACAGTGTTTGCAAAGCCAGTAATGTGCTTTTAGGAACTGCACTCGCCGGTTTCACACTGCACGCGTTAGCAGAGCGTGCAGCGTGTATTTTTTTCGGCGCCCATGTTAACAGATTAGAGCATTCACACCGCACGCAGAGGCGGCGCGGCAGCGCGTAGCAGGAGCAGAGCAGAAGCAGCAGTGCCGCGATCGTTTCGGCGCCGAGTCTATTTTTGCTGCGCCGCTTACGCTGAATTAAAGTGACAATACATTGATCATGGCCAAAATACACCGCAGTTTTATCCAAAAAGTGCATTGATGATATCTATTGTGTTTTAAACAGTCGATCAAATGACCAACAGCAATTTAAAAAGAAAACAACTGTCCAAAAACAAACTTGTTGCCAGAACAATAAAAACAAAGATGAACCAAAAGTTATATAAATTAAATAATTAATAAAATAAGCTTATTGACAAGTCTTTTCTCTTAAATGTATTTGAAAACGAAATAAAGCAATGCCAACTTATCCATGATTATAGAGTACTCTGTCTGTACACAACCGCGCGTGACAAACGCTGCCAGTGTGAAAGCAAAACGCGCGTGTCCTGCTCACCATATGCACTGCTCCTGCGCTACTTACGCTCTGCTAACGCGTGCAGTGTGAAACCGGCGTAACTCTGTGCCACCGCATAACTATAGATGTGTTAAATAATGAGAATATATATACATATATATCCGAGTCCTGATCGGGAGGTAACATCCGATTCCGATCGAGTCTGAAACCACGTGATCGGGCCCGATTTCCGATCACGTGATCGGATCGGGACATCCCTAGTATATGATGACAGAATTTTAATTTTAAAGTGAAATACGGACGTCAAGTAGGAATGAACTAAAAAAACATTCACTCTGTTCTGCTCGTTCCTCGCTGTAGACGCATTATTGCCCGTGCAGCCATGAGCATTTTAGTTTCATTTAAAAAATAGCGCCATTTCGGGGGTGGGATTGCTTGAATGTTTTTTTTACAAAAGCACAATGTTGTGTTTTATTGCGAGTGTACATAAATATATGTAAACACATTGCAGTTTAAATGATGTCCTGTATGAACAAAACGAAGGAGTAGCCTATGTTTTTATGTTTCCACTGTTCGATCGCGCACACGCCTCACACACACACACACACACTGTGCATTCCAGCATTGCAATCTTGACATCGCAGCCGGTTCATTACAGCCGTAATAAAATATAATAATAAATATAAATAGTCAACCTATTTGCAGCAAATGATAGTAGATTTTAGATCAATATATTTGTTTTCCTTACAATTTTAATTAACACTAACTTTATTCTCATCTGAATTATAAATAATTTATTTCTGTATAAAATAATACTACCATTAAAAAATACATTTGATTGTCTTTTTTAATCAATGGAGAATGTGTGACTTAAAAATAAACAGATTAGTGCTCGGTTTGAGGACAAGAAATGAAAACCAATGCAATATGATGAATGTCCAAAAACGTTAGCTCTTCTCTGCCCGTTCCTCGCCTCGCCATATATATATATATATATATATATATATATATTTATTTATTTATTTATTTTTTGTTACATATATATAATGTATATATATATATTTATTTTTTGTTACATATATATAATGTATATATATATATGTTTTTTTTGTTATATATATATATATATATATATATATATATATATAAATATAGCTGCGAGCAGCGATGGAGGGCCCAAGGCGGTGCCACCAATCGCTGCTCGCAGCTATATTTTATTATTATTATTCTTATTTTTCTGTCAACCTTTCGGGCATTTTTGGGGCCTTTAACATGTCGGCTATTATGGGTTGTTTGGAAACGCATGCTGTGGAATTTAATGTACTCCTCCTAGGGAATACATCCATTCGCCTCCAAACTCAGTCAGCATGAAGTCAAGACATTGAGGATGCTAAATTGCGGACGGATTTTTGATATCTTGAACGGTTTGGCCGTGGCGAGGACACGAATTGATGGCGAATAATGGAAACAGGAAGTGTGTTATAACTTCTGCATACATTAACTGATCTTGATTAAACTTCAGCAGTGTGTTCGTTGTAAGAGGCCGATCACATGGATGTGACTATTGTGAGTCAAAGTTATAGCGCCACCAACTGGCAGCAGGAAGTGTGTCACTTTCAAAATGCTTTGAAATCACCCTCTTATTTTTACCCGATTTGCTTCAAAGTTTATGTGTATAATGTAAACACACGGCAGATGTAGACCTGTGAAAGGATTTTTGATATCTTTAATACTGTTGCCATGGCAACGCTTCAAACTTTAATATTCTTTTTTGATGCTTTTGAGACTCTTAACATACTTGAAATTGGATGAAACTCGACAGACACATCACATTTATTAGCCCATAGACATGTGCAAAGTTTCAGAAACGGGCGTGGTGAGGGGCTCAGTAGCGCCACCTTTAGTCTTAAGTGGGGGGGTTAGTTTTATCAACAGCAACAAAACTTGGTATGTGTATTGTTCTCATCAAGACGGACAACTTTCTAATTTACATTAACGATCTCCGACCAACAGGAAGAGAGATATTTTGGTTTGAATGTGGATTTTCTGAAGAATTTTCTCTCCCTCTCTCTGTGTCTCTGTGTGTGTGAGGGGAGGGGGGATTTGACTATTGCTTTTATATTGTTAATCAAGGTTTCAGGGGCTTTTGGGGTCCTTAACGTGCTCAAAAACTCTTGAAACTTTGCACACAAGTCGGAACCCCCTGCCATCAGGGCCGGGCTGAAGCTGGTACCTGGGCGTGGCAAGGGGGCTCAACAGCGCCCCCTTGAACACGGCCTGAAAACTTGGTCCATATATCAAAAACTCTTGCATGAATTAATATGAAACTCGGTACACATATAGATCTCATCGGGCCGAACAACTTCCGCTCTCTAAATTATTAGCTCCACCCAACAGGAAGTCTGCTATTATGGGTTGTTTGGAAAACGCTTGCTGTGGAATGCGAAGTACTCCTCCTAGAGAATTCTTCCAATCCCCACCAAACTCGGTGGTAATGAAGTCAAGACATTGAGGATTCTAAATTGCAGACGGATTTTTGATATCTCGAACGGTTTGGCCGTGGCGAGGAAACGAATTTATGGCAAGAAAAGAGAAACACGAAGTGGAATAACTTCTGCATACATTAACTGATCTTGATGAAACTTCAGCAGTGTGTTCGTGGTAAGAGGCCGATCAGATGGATGTAACTATTGTGAGTCAAAGTTATAGCGCCACCAACTGGCAGCAGAAAGTGTGTCACTTTCAACATGCTTTTGACAAAAGTGGGCGGGTTAGTTTTAACTACAGTAAAAAAAAAATAGTTTGTATATTGTACTCATCAAGCCGGACAACTTTCTAATTTACATTCATTAGCTCCGGCCACCAGGAAGTCAGATATTTTGGTCTGAATGTGGATTTTTTTTGCAAAATCAGCCTCTGAATTTTTAGCCACTCCTCTTAAACTATTTATTTTATTCCCACCAAACTTTTTCAACATGATGAAAATACATTAAATATGCTAAATTGTGAACGGATAATAAATATCTCAAACGGTTTTGCTATGGCGAGGGATTAAAGTAATGTCCAAAAAGGAAACACTAAAAGCCTCAAATCTTCAAAAAATGTAATTATATACCATTTATTTCTATATAAAAGTATACAAATATTACAACTAAACCCATTTTTTTCTGTTTTTAAAAAGAATTTCATTCTAATTTTATTCTAAATAAAAAAAAGAATAAAATAAAAAGTCATACATAGGGCTATTCTTCCCTCTTGTGTCCAAAAGGACATCAAAATAGTATATAAAACTTTTTACCAGGTAGGCCAATATTGTATTTAAATATACATTTATTAGGTATGTGTCTGAGGATATTTTCCCACCGGTTAATCGACGTGTGACACGAGCGGGTGCTTTTAAATTGCTAATATAAAAGTGAAAGAAAAATACGGACGTCCGCACGGACATTGATAATGTTGCACACACAAATCACACACACGTTGGAAAGAATGATAATTTTAAACATAACACTAAACTGCCATTAAGTGTCGCCAGGCGACCGTCTTAATGAGTGAGTCATTGATTCATTCGTTCAAACGATTCGTTTGAATGACTGAGTCATTCATGATTAAGACATATGTTTATGGATTGATCATTCAATCTTTGAGTCAACCGATTCGTTCAAAATGCTGAATCATTCAGAAATGAGAAAACACATTGCTGAGAGATGCGCGTGATGGTTCTGCTGTGATCTTTTTGTTTAACTATTTACGCTGCTGAAACAGAACAAAAACAGTCAATATTGCATCTAAAATGTAATTGACTTGATTGTAACTGTTTTTTAACCTGTTGTATGAAATCAATATCACAGTTTCAATCGTGATTGTATTCAGGAAACAGCCTTCTCGTCAAGTGAGGTTGCTTAACTGTTATAAAATATATCAAAACTCCATATTTATAATTTTTATAGTCAGTAAGTTGTTAACTGAGTTTGTTTTTTGTGTGCTGATCTCATTTGTTTACATTTCTCCTGGAGAAGCAGCATGAGCCTCAGCAGCGCAACCTTGTTACCATTGATCAACTGATTACTGGTAATACATTTATTAACAACTGTTGATTGCAACTTAAAATGAATGTAATAAAATTAGAATAATCTCTCGTTTTAGTGATTCCCAAGTTATTTTTTTGTCATTGACATTCTAATCAGGCTACTCTGGTCGGGCAAGTAAAATTCTCTTTCAGGTTGGCCTATTGTATTTATATATAAATATATTAGGGATGTGACTCTGGGAAAATTTTCCCACCGGTTAATCGATGTGTGACACCGCTGGGGGCTTTTGAATCGGTAACTTAAAAACGAAAGTAAAATATGTTCGTCCGCACAGACATTGATAATGGTGCAGAGCGAGCGCATTGCAATCTTGATATCGCAGTCTGTTCATTATAGCCTTAATAAAATATAATAATAAAATAGTCAACCTAACATATAAAAATTACACTGCTCTGAATAGTATGAATTGTACTGACTATTTAAACACAGTAATCACCGCTAAACTGTGATGTTTCCAAGCACATATTTGCGCATGTGAAGAGGATAATTTTTCCCTTCAATAGTGGAACGTGAGTGAAGTACAAAGCCTATAATAAACAAATGTTTAGCATCCAAAAAATCTTATATATATATATATATATATATATAAAAAAAATATATATATATATTATTCTCTATATATCTTCTCTTTGGCTCTCAACGAAGGCGGTCGCATTTTCTTACCCTCCTCTCCCTTATCTCCCCTGCTTTGATCCTCTCGTCTCGTCTAGTCTACTGTATTGTACTTTGAGAGACTCTCTCCGCAGTGCTCTCCAAACTAAGAAATTATGGATTTGATCAACTGGTCTCTCAAGGCAATTGACACCATCTTCTCGACGAGAAGCTTGGGTTCGGGGGAACCTGCCTGCCCTGCCGGAACGTTCGCAGCTGGCTACACGATGGACGCGTGGGAGAGGTGGCGGGTCGTGTGTCTGGCGGCTCTTTCCGTGGAGGACATTGAAGATATCTACCTATTTGGAACCATGATAACAGGTTTTCTGCTGTTTGGATTAGGCATTGCCCTGGTTTATCGAGGAATTAAGAAGACGGTGACAGCTGTCCAAAGCCCCACAAGGCTGCCCGTCATGATTGAAGCAGTGGGCAGAGCTGTTGGCACTCAGACTGTGACTATGAACCACAATATGGATAACATCATGGAGAAGCTCACAGCTTTGCAAAGGCAAATGGATCGTTTCGGAGACCCAAACGGACCAGGAGCTGTGTAAATTGGAATGCGGCTACTCGTCCCAAGACCAAACAACCACAATCTTATCTGCTTTCGGCCCCCCTCTATCAGCACTGGCCTTGGCCGAGGCCGCTGCTGGAACAACAACTCCCTCTGGAAAGAGCACTGCAAAGAGACGCTCTTGCGTTCCTTCCCCGACTCCACACTGACACCTGCTGATTGTTGACTCTGTCTGGGACCTGATCAAGGTTGTCTCCATGGCAACTGCTGTGTTTCGCTATGACATCCTGCGGACTGAGGCACCTAGATTGGGATGCCAGGCGTAGCGACTCTTCAGGCCCACACATACAGAAACTCTTACATAGATACAGATATGCAATCACCAACCCCCACCCCCCATCCCACGCCTTCGACGCTTTTTACCACCAGTCTGACAGGCGGGTCTGTGACCAGCGCCGAAATGGCTGCAGGACCGGATGGCTGCTTGCCTGTGCTGGGTTACCTCCAACCCCCTCTCCCCTCCCCTGTTGCAAGTCTTGTGTGTTCATGTTGTGTACTGATTATGTGCAAATGTGCTGAGGTGTTTTTACTGTCCCCAAACTGTACTCCCTATTGGAGCATAGTCTGGGGGTTGCCTTTTTTTCTCCTCAACTCTCCTCATGTTATGCTGTATTCTTACTAACTTCAGGTCGGTCCTAAATTGCATTTCGTTGCCCTTGTACCTGTACTTGTGTAATGACAATAAAGTTGAATCTAATCTAATCTATCTATCTATCTATCTATCTATCTATCTATCTATCTATCTATCTATATATATATATATAAACACACTTAAAAAAAAATATATATATAATTTATATATATATAGCTGCGAGCAGCGATGGAGGGCCCAAGCCGGTGACACCGCCACCCCGGTGCCTTTAGTGTAACTAAAGGCACCAGGGTGGCGGTGCCACCGGCTTGGGCCCGCAATCGCTGCTCGCAGCTATATTTATTATTAGGGCCCAAGCCCTGAAAGGGCGAAGGCCCTATTGTTTTCGGTAGGATTATTGTTTATTAGGGCCCAAGCCCTGAAAGGGCGAAGGCCCTATTGTTTCCGGTAGGATTATTTATTATTAGGGCCCAAGCCCTGAAGGGGCGAAGGCCCTATTGTTTTCGTTAGGATTATTAGGGCCCAAGCCCTGAAAGGGCGAAGGCCCTATTGTTTTCGGTAGGATTATTATTTTTATTATTATTATTATTATTATTTTGTCAACCTTTCGGGCACTTTTGGGGCCCTTAACATGCTCGAAAACTCTTGAAACTTTGCACACAGGTCAGAACCCGCGGCCATCAGGGCCGGGCTGAAGCTGGTACCCGGGCGTGGCAGGGGGGCTCGACAGCGCCCCCTGGAACGGGATCCGAACACGTGTCCATAAATCAAACACGCTTGCATGTAATAATATGAAACTCGGTACACATGTAGATCTCATCGGGCCGAACAACTTTCGTGCTCTAAGTTTTACGCCAGCCCAACAGGAAGTCGGCTATTATGGGTTGTTTGGAAACGCATGGTCTGGTATTTGAAACACTTCTCCTAGGGAATTCACCCGATCGCCACCAAACTCGGTGGGAATGAAGTCAAGACATTGAGGATGCTAAATTGCGGACGGATTTTTGATATCTCAAACGGTTTGGCCGTGGCGAGGAAACGAATTTATGGCGAATAATGGAAACAGGAAGTGTGTTAGAACTTCTGCATACATTAACTGATCTTGATGAAACTTCAGCAGTGTGTTCGTGGTAAGAGGCCGATCACATGGATGTGACTATTGTGAGTCAAAGTTATAGCGCCACCAACTGGCAGCAGGAATATGTCACTTTCAAAATGCTTTGAAATCACCCTCTTATTTTTACCCGATTTGCTTCAGACTTTAGGTGTACAATGTAGACACACGGCAGATGTAGACCTGTGTAAGGATTATTTATATCTTAGATACTGTTGCCGTGGCAACGCATCAAACTTTAATATTCTTTTTTGATGCTTTTGAGACTCTTAACATACTTGAAATTGCATGAAACTCGACAGACACATCACATTTATTAGCCAGTAGACATGTGCAAAGTTTCAGAAACGGGCGTGGTGAGGGGCTCAGTAGCGCCACCTTTAGTCAAAAATGGGGGCTTAGTTTTACATAGAGTCACTAAACTCGCTATGTATATTGTTCTCATTAAACCGGACAACTTTCTAATTCACACTTATTAGCTGAGAGCAACAGGAAGTCAGATATTTTGGTTTGAATGTGATTTTTTGGAGAATTTTCTCTCTCTCTCTCTCTGTCTCTGTGTGTGTGAGGGGTGGGAGGGAATTTCCAATTGATTTCAGTGTGTTTTAAGGTTTCAGGGGCTTTTGGGGCCCTTAACGTGCTCGAAAACTCTTGAAACTTTGCACACAGGTCAGAACCTGCGGCCATCAGGGCCGGGCTGAAGCTGGTACCCGGGCGTGGCAGCGGGGCTCAACAGTGCCCCCTGGAACGGGATCCGAACACTTGTCCATAAATCAAACACACTTGCATGTAATGATATGAAACTCGGTACACATATAGATCTCATCGGGCCGAACAACTTTCGTGCTCTAAGTTTTACGCCAGCCAAACAGGAAGTTGGCTATTTAGCGTTGTTTGGAAACGCACGCTGTGGAATTTAATGTACTCCTCCTAGGGAATTCATCGATTCGCCTCCAAACTCGGTGTGCATGAAGTCAAGACATTGAGGATGCTAAATTGTGGACGGATTTTTGATATCTCGAACGGTTTGGCCGTGGCGAGGAAACAAATTTATGGCGAAAAAATGAAACAGGAAGTGTGTTATAACTTCTGCATACATTAACTGATCTTGATGAAACTTCAGCAGTGTGTTCGTTGTAAGAGGCCGATCGCACAGATGTGACTATTGTGAGTCAAAGTTATAGCGCCACCAACAGGCATCAGGAAGTACATCACTTTCAAAATGCTTTGAAATCAGTGTCTTATTTTTACCCGATTTGCTTCAAACTTTATGTGTACAATGTAGACACACGGCAGATGTAAACCTGTGAAAGGATTATTGATATCTTAGATACTGTTGCCGTGGCAACGCATCAAACTTTAATATTCTTTTTTGATGCTTTTGAGACTCTTAACATACTTGAAATTGCATGAAACTCAACAGACACATCACATTTATTAGCCAGTAGACATGTGCAAAGTTTCAGAAACGGGGGTGGTGGAATGGCTCAGTAGCGCCACCTTTAGTCAAAAATGGGGGCTTAGTTTTTCCTAGAATCACAAAACTTGGTATGTGTATTGTTCTCATCAAGACGGACAACTTTCTAATTTACATGAACCATCTCTGACCAACAGGAAGAGAGATATTTTGGTTTGAATGTGGATTTTCTGAAGAATTTTCTCTCCCTCTCTCTGTGTCTGTGTGTGTGTGAGGGGAGGGGGGGATTTGACTATTGCTTTTATATTGTTAATCAAGGTTTCAGGGGCTTTTGGGGTCCTTAACATGCTCAAAAACTCTTGAAACTTTGCACACAGGTCAGAACCCACGGCCATCAGGGCCGGGCTGAAGCTGGTACCCGGGCATGGCTGGGGGGCTCAACAGCGCCCCCTTGAACGGGGTTCTAAAACTTGATCCATATATCAAACACGCTCGCATGAATTAATATGAAACTCGGTACACATATAGATCTCATCGGGCCGAACAACTTTACCCAGTCAAGTTTTACGCCAGCCCAACAGGAAGTCGGCTATTATGGGTTGTTTGGAAAACGCTTGCTGTGGAATGTGAAATACTCCTCCTAGAAAATTCACCGTGTCCCCTTCAAACTCGGTGGGCATGTAGTCAAGACTTTGAGGATGCTAAATTGCGGACAGATTTTTGATATCTCGAACGGTTTGGCTGTGGCGAGGAATCGAATTTATGGCGAGAAAAGAGAAACACGGAAGTGGAATAACTTCTGCATACATTAACTGATCTTGATGAAACTTCAGCAGTGTGTTCGTGGTAAGAGGCCGATCAGATGGATGTAGCTATTGTGAGTCAAAGTTATAGCGCCACCAACTGGCAGCAGGAAGTGTGTCACTTTCAACATGCTTTTGACAAAAGTGGGGGGGTTACTTTTAACTACAGTAAAGAAAAAATAGTTTGTATATTGTTCTCATCAAGCCGGACAACTTTCTAATTTACATTCAATAGCTCTGGCCATCAGGAAGTCAGATATTTTGGTCTGAATGTGAATTTTTGTGCAAAATCAGCCTCTGAATTTTTAGCCACTCCTCTTAAACTATTTATTTTATTCGTACCAAACTTTTTCAACATGATGAAACTACATTAAATATGCTAAATTGTGAATGGATAATAAATATCTCGAACGGTTTTGCTATGGCGAGGGATTAAAGTAAAAATCTTCTAAAAATGTAATTATATACCATTTATTTCTATATAAAAGTATACAAATATCACAACTAAACCCATTTTATTCTGTTTTTGCAATTCAAGAAGAATGAAAAAGTTAAAAACAGGATATTTAGTGCTATTTGGTTCAACAAAAAAGCAAACATAGGGCTATACTGCCCTCTTGTGTCCAAAAGGACATCAAAATAGTATATAAAACTTTTTACCAGGTAGGCCAATATTGTATTTAAATATACATTTATTAGGTATGTGTCTGAGGATATTTTCCCACCGGTTAATCGACGTGTGACACGAGTGGGTGCTTTTAAATCGCTAATATAATAGTGAAAGAAAAATAATGATAATGTTGCACACACAAATCACACACATGTGGGAAAGAATGATGCTTTTAAACAACACTAAACCACCATTAGGTGTCGCCAGGCATCCATCTTAATAAGCGAGTCATTGATTCATTCGTTCAAACGATTCGTTCGAATGAGTCGATCATGATTAAGACAGATGTTTATGGATTGATCATTCAATCTTTGAGTCAACCGATTCGTTAAAAATGCTGAATCGTTCAGTTATGAGAAAACACGTGATGCGTGATGGTTCTGCCGGGATCTTTGTTTAACTATTTTCGCTGCTGAAACAGAACAAAAACAGTCAACATTGCATCTAAAATGTAAGTGACTTAATTGTAACTGTTTATTAACCTGTTGTATGAAATCTAGGGGTGGGAGAAAAAATTGATTCTTAGATGCATCGCGATGCGGACGTGGACGATTCTGAATCGATTCACAAATGTCAAAAAATCGATTCTCTAAAAAAATATTTTTCTAATAACGTAATATTGACGGAAGGCAAAAGGCGGAACTCTAAGCGGACGTGCGTGCAGTCTGTGGCGCGCACATAACAGAGAAGTTTCTTCTGCTCACCAAGGCTGCATTTATTTGATTAAAAATACAAACAAAAACAGTAATATTGTAAAATAGTATTCCAATTTAAAACAGCTGCTTTCTATTTTAATATATTTTAAACTGTTATTTATTCCTGTGATCAAAGCTGAGTTTTCAGCATCATTACTCCAGTCGTCACTGTCACATGATCCTTCAGAAATTATTCTAATATTATGATTGATACTCAAGAAACATTCATTATTATTTTAAATGTCGAAAACAGTTGTGTACAGTCTTTGATGAATAGAAAGTTCAAAAGAACAGCATTTATCTGAAATCTAAAGCTTTTGTAACGTTAAACACTACCGCTCAAAAGTTTGTGGTTAGTAATAATTAAAATTTTATTTTTGGGGGAAAGAAATAAAATAAATCAGTACTTTTATTTATGAAGGATGAGTTAAACTGATCAACAGTTACAGTAAAGACATTTATAATGTTAAAAATATATATATTTGAAATATATGCTGTTCTTTTGAACTTTACATTCATCAAAGCATTTTGAAAAAAAATAAATCTGTACACAACTGTTTTCAACATTGAAAATAATGATGAATATTTATTGAGCATCAATCATCATATTAGTATGATTTCTGAAGGATCATGTGACACTGAAGACTGGAGTAATGATGCTGAAAACTCAACTTTGATCACAGAAATGAATTACTATGTAAAATATTTTAAAATTGAAAACAGCTGTTTTAAATTGGAATAATATTTCACAATATTACTGTTTTTGTTTGTATTTTTAATCAATAAATGCAGCCTTGTTGAGCAGAAGAGACTTCTCCTAAAAACATTAAAAATCTTACTGACCCCAAACTTTTGAACAATAATATATATATATATATATATGTATGTGTGTGTATGTATGTATGTATATATATATATATATATATATATATAAAAATATAGCTGCGAGCAGCGATGGAGGGCCAAAGCCGGCGGTACAAGGCACCGGGGTTGCGGTGCCACCGGCTTGGGCCCGTAATCGCTGCTCGCAGCTATATTTATTATTATTATTATTATTATTATTGTTCAAGGGTTCGGGGGCTTTTGGGGCCTTTAACGTGCTCAAAAACTCATGAAACTTTGCACACAGGTCAGAACCTGCGGCCATTAGGGCCGGGCTGAAGCTGGTACCCGGGCGTGGCAGGGGGGCTCAACAGCGCCCCCTGGAACGGAATCCGAACACTTGTCCATAAATCAAACACACTTGCATGTAATAATATGAAACTCGGAACAGATATAGATCTCATCGGGCCGAACAACTTTCGTGCTCTAAGTGTTACGCCAGCCCAACAGGAAGTCGGCTATTATGGGTTGTTTGGAAACGCATGCTGTGGAATTTAATGTACTCCTCCTAGGGAATTCATCCAATCGGCTCCAAACTCGGTCAGCATGAAGTCAAGACATTGAGGATGCTAAATTGCGGACAGATTTTTGATATCTCGAACGGTTTGGCCGTGGCGAGGAAACGAATTTATGGCGAATAATGGAAACAGGAAGTGTGTTATAACTTCTGCATACATTAACTGATCTTGATTAAACTTCAGCAGTGTGTTCGTTGTAAGAGGCCGATCACATGGATGTGACTATTGTGAGTCAAAGTTATAGCGCCACCAACTGGCAGCAGGAAGTGTGTCACTTTCAAAATGCTTTGAAATCACCCTCTCATTTTTACCCGATTTGCTTCAAACTTTATGTGTATAATGCAAACACACGGCAGATGTAGACCTGTGAAAGGATGTTTGATATCTTTAATACTGTTGCCATGGCAACGCATCAAACATCAATATTCTTTTTTGATGCTTTTGAGACTCTTAGCATGCTTGAAATTGCATGAAACTCGACAGACACATTACATTTATTACCTAGTAGACATGTGCAAAGTTTCAGAAACGGGCGTGGTGAGGGGCTCAGTAGCGCCACCTTTAGTCATAAGTGGGGGGGTTAGTTTTATCAACAGCAACAAAACTTGGTATGTGTATTGTTCTCATCAAGACGGACAACTTTCTAATTTACATTAACCATCTCCGACCATCAGGAATAGAGATATTTTGGTTTGAATGTGGATTTTCTGAAGAATTTTCTCTCCCTCTCTCTGTGTCTGTGTGTGTGTGAGGGGGGGGGGGATTTGACTATTGCTTTTATATTGTTAATCAAGGTTTCAGGAGCTTTTGGGGTCCTTAACGTGCTCAAAAACTCTTGAAACTTTGCACACAGGTCAGAACTCACGGCCATCAGGGCCGGGTTGAAGCTGGTACCCGGGCGTGGCTGGGGGGCACAACAGCGCCCCATTGAACGGGGTTCTAAAACTTGGTCCATATATCAAACACGCTTGCATGAATTAATATGAAACTCGGTACACATATAGATCTCATCGTGCCGAACAACTTTCCCCCGGTCAAGTTTTACGCCAGCCCAACAGGAAGTCGGCTATTATGGGTTGTTTGGAAAACGCTTGCTGTGGAACGTGAAATACTCCTCCTAGAAAATTCACCGTGTCCCCTCCAAACTCGGTGTGCATGTAGTCAAGACTTTGAGGATGCTAAATTGCGGACGGATTTTTGATATCTCGAACGGTTTGGCCACGGCGAGGAATCGAATTTATGGCGAGAAAAGAGAAAAACGAAGTGGAATAACTTCTGCATACATTAACTGATCTTGATGAAACTTCAGCAGTGTGTTCGTGGTAAGAGGCCGATCAGATGGATGTAGCTATTGTGAGTCAAAGTTATAGCGACACCAACTGGCAGCAGGAAGTGTGTCACTTTCAACATGCTTTTGACAAAAGTGGGGGGGTTAGTTTTAACTACAGTAAAATAAAAATAGTTTGTATATTGTTCTCATCAAGCCGGACAACTTTCTAATTTACATTCATTAGCTCTGGCCATCAGGAAGTCAGATATTTTGGTCTGAATGTGGATTTTTTTGCAAAATCAGCCTCTGAATTTTTAGCCACTCCTCTTAAACTATTTATTTTATTCGTACCAAACTTTTTCAACATGATGAAACTACATTAAATATGCTAAATTGTGAATGGATAATAAATATCTCAAACGGTTTTGCTATGGCGAGGGATTAAAGTAATGTCCAAAAAGGAAACACTAAAAATCTTCTAAAAATGTAATTATATACCATTTATTTCTATATAAAAGTATACAAATATCACAACTAAACCCATTTTATTCTGTTTTTAAAAAGAATTTTATTCTAATTTTATTCTAAAATTAAAAACAGTAAAGTACAAAAAAAAAAATCAAGTTATACATAGGGCTATACTGCCCTCTTGTGTCCAAAAGGACATCAAAATAGTATATACAACTTTTTACCAGGTAGGCCAATATTGTATTTAAATATACATTTATTAGGTATGTGTCTGAGGATATTTTCCCACCGGTTAATCGATGTGTGACACGAGTGGGTGCTTTTAAATCGCTAATATAAAAGTGAAAGAAAAATTCGGACGTCCACACGGACATTGATAATGTTGAACACACAAATCAGACACACGTTGGAAAGAATGATGCTTTTCAACAACACTTAACCGCCATTAGGTGTCACCAGGCATCCATCTTAATAAGCGAGTCATTGATTCATGCGTTCAAACGATTCGTTCGAATGAGTCGATCGTGATTAAAACAGATGTGTACGGATTGATCATTCAATCTTTGAGTCAACCGATTTGTTAAAATTGCTGAATCGTTCAGTTATGAGAAAACACCTGATGCGTGATGGTTGTGCTGTGATCTTTGTTTAACTATTTTCGCTGCTGAAACAAAACAAAAACAGTCAACATTGCATCTAAAATGTAAGTGACTTAATTGTAACTGTTTATTAACCTGTTGTATGAAATCTAGGGGTGGGAGAAAAAAATTATTCTTAGATGCATCGCGATGCTGACGTGGACGATTCTGAATCGATTCAGAAATGTCAAAAAATCGATTCTCTAAAAAAATATTTTTCTAATAACGTAATATTGACGGAACGCAAAAGGCGGAACTCTAAGCGTACGTGCGTGCAGTCTGTGGCGCGCACATAACAGAGAACTTTCTTCTGCTCACCAAGGCTGCATTTATTTGATTAAAAATACAAACAAAAACAGTAATTGTAAAATATTATTCCAATTTAAAACAGCTGCTTTCTATTTTAATATATTTTAAACTGTTATTTATTCCTGTGATCAAAGCTGAGTTTTCAGCATCATTACTCCAGTCGTCACTGTCACATGATCCTTCAGAAATTATTCTAATATGATGATTGATGCTCAAAAAACATTCATTATTATTTTAAATGTCGAAAACAGTTGTGTACAGTCTTTGATGAATAGAAAGTTCAAAAGAACAGCATTTATCTGAAATCTAAAGCTTTTGTAACATTAAACACTACCGCTCAAAAGTTTGGGGTTAGTAATAATTTAAATTTTATTTTGGGGGGAAAGAAATAAAATAAATCAATACTTTTATTTATGAAGGATGAGTTAAACTGATCAACAGTTACAGTAAAGACATTTATAATGTTAAAAATATATATATTTGAAATAAATGCTGTTCTTTTGAACTTTACATTCATCAAAGCATTTTGAAAAAAAAATCTGTACACAACTGTTTTCAACATTGAAAATAATAATGAATATTTATTGAGCATCAATCATCATATTATAATGATTTCTGAAGGATCATGTGACACTGAAGACTGGAGTAATGATGCTGAAAACTCAACTTTGATCACAGAAATTAATTACTATGTAAAATATTTTAAAATTGAAAACAGCTGTTTTAAATTGGAATAATATTTCACAATATTACTGTTTTTGTTTGTATTTTTAATCAAATAAATGCAGCCTTGGTGAGCAGAAGAGACTTCTCCTAAAAACATAAAAAATCTTACTGACCCCAAACTTTTGAACGGTAATATATATATATATATATATATATATATATATATATATATATATATATATATATATATATATATATATATGTATGTGTGTGTATGTATGTGTATATATATATATATATATATATATATATATATATAAATAAATATAGCTGCGAGCAGCGATGGAGGGCCAAAGCCAGCGGTACCGCCACCCCGGTGCCTTTAGGTAACTAAAGGCACCGGGGTTAAGGTGCCACCGGCTTGGGCCCGTAATCGCTGCTCGCAGCTATATTTAGGGCCCAAGCCCTGAAAGGGCGAAGGCCCTATTGTTTTCGTTAGGATTATTATTAGGGCCCAAGCCCTGAAAGGGCGAAGGCCCTATTGTTTTCGTTAGGATTATTATTAGGGCCCAAGCCCTGAAAGGGCGAAGGCCCTATTGTTTTCGGTAGGATTATTAGGGCCCAAGCCCTGAAAGGGCGAAGGCCCTATTGTTTCCGGTAGGATTATTAGGGCCCAAGCCCTGAAGGGGCGAAGGCCCTATTGTTTTCGTTAGGATTATTAGGGCCCAAGCCCTGAAAGGGCGAAGGCCCTATTGTTTCCGGTAGGATTATTTATTATTATTAGGGCCCAAGCCCTGAAAGGGCGAAGGCCCTATTGTTTTCGTTAGGATTATTATTATTATTATTATTATTATTATTGTTCTTCAAGGGTTCGGGGGCTTTTGGGGCCTTTAACGTGCTCAAAAACTCATGAAACTTTGCACACAGGTCAGAAGCTGCGGCCATTAGGGCCGGGCTGAAGATGGTACCTGGGCGTGGCAGGGGGGCTCGACAGCGCCCCCTTGAATGGGGTCCGAGTGCGGTCCGAAAACTTGGTCCATATACCAAACACTCTTGCATGAATTAATATGAAACTCGGTACACATATAGATCTTATTGGGCTGAACAACTTTCGTGCTCTAAGTTTTACGCCAGCCCAACAGGAAGTCGGCTATTATGGGTTGTTTGGAAAACGCATGCTGTGGAATTTGATGTACTCCTCCTAGGAAATGCATCCATTCGCCTCCAAACTCGGTGTGCATGAAGTCATGACATTGAGGATGATAAATTGCGGACGGATTTTTGATATCTCGAACGGTTTGGCCGAGGCGAGGAAACGAATTTCTGGCGAATAATGGGACACAGGAAGTGTACTATAACTTCTACATACATTGACTGATCTTGATAAAACTTCAGCAGTGTGTTCGTGGTCAGAGGCCGATCACATGGATGTGACTATTGTGAGTCAAAGTTATAGCGCCACCAACTGGCAGCAGGAAGTGTGTCACTTTCAAAATGCTTTGAAATCACCCTCTTATTTTTACCCGATTTGCTTCAAACTTTATGTGTATAATGTAAACACACGGCAGATGTAGACCTGTGAAAGGATTTTTGATATCTTTAATACTGTTGCCATGGCAACGCTTCAAACTTTAATATTCTTTTTTGATGCTTTTGAGACTCTTAACATACTTGAAATTGGATGAAACTCGACAGACACATCACATTTATTAGCCCGTAGACATGTGCAAAGTTTCAGAAACAGGCGTGGTGAGGGGCTCAGTATCGCCACCTTTAGTCATAAATGGGGCGGTTAGTTTTATCAACAGCAACAAAACTTGGTATGTGTATTGTTCTCATCAAGACGGACAACTTTCTAATTGACATTAACCATCTCCGACCAACAGGAAGAGAGATATTTTGGTTTGAATGTGGATTTTCTGAAGAATTTTCTCTCCCTCTCTCTGTGTCTGTGTGTGTGTGAGGGGAGGGGGGGGGGGATTTGACTATTGCTTTTATATTGTTAATCAAGGTTTCAGGGGCTTTTGGGGTCCTTAACGTGCTCAAAAACTCTTGAAACTTTGCACACAGGTCAGAACCCACGGCCATCAGGGCCGGGCTGAAGCTGGTACCCGGGCGTGGCTGGGGGGCTCAACAGCGCCCCCTTGAACGGGGTTCTAAAACTTGATCCATATATCAAACACGCTCGCATGAATTAATATGAAACTCGGTACACATATAGATCTCATCGGGCCGAACAACTTTACCCCGGTCAAGTTTTACGCCAGCCCAACAGGAAGTCGGCAATTATGGGTTGTTTGGAGAACGCTTGCTGTGGAATTTGAAACACTTCTCCTAGAGAATTAATTAAATCGCCACCAAACTCGGTGTGCATGAAGTCAAGACATTGAGGATGCTAAATTGCGGACGGATTTTTGATATCTCGAACGCTTTGGTCGTGGTGAGGAAACGCATTTATTGCGAGAAAAGAGAAACACGAAGTGGTATAACTTCAGCATACATTAACTGATCTTGATGAAACTTCAGCAGTGTGTTCGTGGTAAGAGGCCGATCAGATGGATGTAACTATTGTGAGTCAAAGTTATAGCGCCACCAACTGGCAGCAGGAAGTGTGTCACTTTCAAAATGTTTTTGACAAAAGTGGGGGGGTTAGGTTTACCCACAATTACAAAAATCAGTAAGTATATTGGTCTCATCGAGCTGGACAACTTTCTAATTTGCAGTCATTAGCTTGGACCAACAGGAAGTCAGATATTTTGGTTTGAATGTGGATTTATTTGCAAATTCAGCCTCTGCTTTTTACCCACTCCTGCTAAGTGGTTTTTTTTTTATTCACACCAAACTTTTTCAACATGATGAAAATACATTAAAGATGCTAAATTGAGAACGGATATTGAATATCTCAAACGGTTTTGACATGGCGAGGGATTAAAATAATGTCAAAAAAGGAATCAGAAAACATCTCATATATTCTTAAAATTTAATTATACACCATTTATTTTTATATAAAATTATACAAATATTAGAACTAAACCTATTTTATTCTGTTTTTGCAATTCAAGAAGTATGAAAAAGTTAAAAACAGGCTATTTAGTGCTATTTGTTTCAACAAAAAAGCAAACATAGGGCTATACTGCCCTCTTGTGTCCAAAAGGATATCAAAATAGTATATAAAACGTTTTACTAGGTAGGCCTATTGTATTTAAATATAAATTTATTAGGTATATGACTGTGAGGATATTTTCCCATCGGTTAAGCGACGTGTGACACGAGCGGGTGCTTTTAAATCGCTAATATAAAAGTGAAAGTAAAAAAACGGACGTCCGCACGGACATTAATAATGGTGCACGTTGGAAAGAATGATACTTTTAAACATAACACTAAACCGCCATTAGGTGTCGCCAGGCGACCATCTTAATGAGCGAGTCATTGATTCATTCGTTCAAACGATTCATTCCAATGACTGAATCTCAGTCATTCATGATTGAGACAGATGTTTATGGATTGACCATTGAATCTTTGAGTCAAGTGATTCGTTTCAAAATGCTGAATCCTTCAGTAATGAGAAAACAAGTTGCTGTGATCTTTGTTTAACTATTTTTGCTGCTGAAACAGAACAAAAACAGTCAATATTGCATCTAAAATGTAAGTGACTTAATTGTAACTGTTTATTAACCTGTTGTATGAAATCAATGTCACAGTTTCAATTGTGATTGTATTCAGGAAATAGTTGCCTACTCGTCAAGTGAGGTTGCTTAACTCTATCATATGTTATAAAATATATAAAAACTCCATATTTGTAATTTTTATAGTCAGTATGTTGTTAACTGGGTTGCTTTTTTGTGTGCTGCGCTCATTTGTTTACAATTCTCCTGGAGAAGCAGCATGAGCCTCAGCAGTGCAACCTTGTTACCACTGATCAGTAATACATTTATTATTAACTGCTGATTGCAACTTAAAATGAATGTAATGAAATTAGAATAATCTCTCGTTTTAGTGATTCCCAAGTTATTTTTTTGTTATTGACGTTCTAATCAGGCTATACTTTGGTCGGGCAAGTAAAATTCTCTTTCAGGTAGGTCTATTGTATTTATATATAAATATATTAGGGATGTGACTGTGATAAAATTTTCCCACCGGTTAATCGACATGTGACACCGCTGAGGGCTTTTAAATCGCTAACTATAGTATACTATATACTAGTAAAATACAGACGTCCGCACAGACATTGATAATGGTGCGGAGTAGAGCGAGCATTTTCAATGTATTCCTATGGATGTAGGAATTAACTAAAACATTTTATTTATGTTTTTGTGTCCACTGTTCAACCGCAACCGCGTCACACACACATTCCAGAATTGCAATCTTGACATTCATTATAGCCCTAATACAATATAATAATAAAAATAGTCAACCTAACATAAACGAATTACACTGCTCTGTTTAAATAGTCAGTAGTACAATCTGTACCATTCACAGTAAGCAGAGCTCCACTGTGATGTTTCCAAGCACATTTTTGCGCGCGTGAAGAGGATGATTTTTTCCCTCGATATTGGAACACGAGTGAAGTACAAAGCCTATAATAAAGAATAGTTTAGCATCCAAATACATCGCAAAAATTTAAACATTTTGATTCTAATGAGAGGGTTACGTGAGACCAACACTGCTTACTTTCGTTTTTATTTTTACATTAAATTTAAAGGATTTGTTGTGGAATATTTTGAGTGTATCATAAAATCAGAATAAGGTAATACAAGTAATATTTTCTGTCTTATAAATATATATATATATATATATATATATATATATGTGTGTGTGTGTGTGTGTGTGTGTGTGTGTGTATATATATATATATATATATATATATATATATATATATATATATATATGTGTGTGTGTGTGTGTGTGTGTATATATATATATATATATATATATATATATATAAATATAGCTGCGAGCAGCGATGGAGGGCCAAAGCCGGTGGCACCGCCATCCCCGGTGCCTTTAGGTAACTAAAGGCACCGGGGTGGCGGTGCCACCGGCTTGGGCCCGCAATCGCTGCTCGCAGCTATATTTAGGGCCCAAGCCCTGAAAGGGCGAAGGCCCTATTGTTTTCGGTAGGATTATTATTATTATTATTATTTTTCTTACGACTATTCAGGCATTTTTGGGGCTCTTAACATGCTCAAAAACTCTTGAAACTTTGCACACGAGTCAGAACCCGCGGCCATCAGGGCCGGGCTGAAGCTGGTACCCGGGCGTGGCAGGGGGTCTCGACAGCGCCCCCTGGAACGGGGTCCGAAAACTTGGTCCATAAATCAAACACGCTTGCATGTAATAATATGAAACTCGGAACACATATAGATCTCATCGGGCCGCACAACTTTCATGCTCTAAGTTTTACGCCAGCCCAACAGGAAGTCGACTATTTAGGGTTGTTTGGAAACGCATGCTTAGGAATTTGAAACACTTCTCTTAGGGAATTCACCCGGTCAGCACCAAACTCGGTGTGCATCAAGTCAAGACATTGAGGATGAAAAATTGCCAGGGTATTTTTGATATCTCGAAAGGTTTGGCTGTGGCGAGGAAACGAATTTATGGCGAATAATGGGACACAGGAAGTGTATTATAACTTCTGCATACATTGACTGATCTTGATAAAACTTCAGCAGTGTGTTCTTGCTCAGAGGCTGATCACATTGATGTGACTATTGTGAGTCAAAGTTATAGCGCCACCAACTGGCAGCAGGAAGTGTGTCACTTTCAAAATGCTTTGAAATCACCCTCTTATTTTAACCCGATTTGCTTCAAACTTTATGTGAATAATGTAGACACACGGCAGATGTAGACCTGTGAAAGGTTTATTGATATCTTAGATACTGTTGCCGTGGCAACGCATCAAACTTTAATATTCTTTTTTGATGCTTTTGAGACTCTTAACATACTTGAAATTGCATGAAACTCGACAGACACATCACATTTATTAGCCAGTAGACATGTGCAAAGTTTCAGAAACGGGCGTGGTGAGGGGCTCAGTAGCGCCACCTTTAGTCAAAAATGGGGGCTTAGTTTTACATAGAGTCACTAAACTCGCTATGTATATTGTTCTCATTAAACCGGACAACTTTCTAATTCACACTTATTAGCTGAGAGCAACAGGAAGTCAGATATTTTGGTTTGAATGTGATTTTTTGGAGAATTTTCTCTCTCTCTCTCTCTCTGTCTCTGTGTGTGTGAGGGGTGGGAGGGAATTTCCAATTGATTTCAGTGTGTTTCAAGGTTTCAGGGGCTTTTGGGCCCTTAACGTGCTCGAAAACTCTTGAAACTTTGCACACAGGTCAGAACCTGCGGCCATCAGGGCCGGGCTGAAGCTGGTACCCGGGCGTGG
>NC_140224.1:14146932-14304432 GCF_951802725.1 Rutilus rutilus
AATGTAATTATATACCATTTATTTCTATATAAAAGTATACAAATATCACAACTAAACCCATTTTATTCTGTTTTTGCAATTCAAGAAGAATGAAAAAGTTAAAAACAGGCTATTTAGTGCTATTTGGTTCAACAAAAAAGCAAACATAGGGCTATACTGCCCTCTTGTGTCCAAAAGGACATCAAAATAGTATATAAAACTTTTTACCAGGTAGGCCAATATTGTATTTAAATATACATTTATTAGGTATGTGTCTGAGGATATTTTCCCACCGGTTAATCGACGTGTGACACGAGTGGGTGCTTTTAAATCGCTAATATAATAGTGAAAGAAAAATAATGATAATGTTGCACACACAAATCACACACATGTGGGAAAGAATGATGCTTTTAAACAACACTAAACCGCCATTAGATGTCGCCAGGCATCCATCTTAATAAGCGAGTCATTGATTCATTCGTTCAAACGATTCGTTCGAATGAGTCGATCATGATTAAGACAGATGTTTATGGATTGATCATTCAATCTTTGAGTCAACCGATTCGTTAAAAATGCTGAATCGTTCAGTTATGAGAAAACACGTGATGCGTGATGGTTCTGCCGTGATCTTTGTTTAACTATTTTCGCTGCTGAAACAGAACAAAAACAGTCAACATTGCATCTAAAATGTAAGTGACTTAATTGTAACTGTTTATTAACCTGTTGTATGAAATCTAGGGGTGGGAGAAAATATTGATTCTTAGATGCATCGCGATGCGGACGTGGACGATTCTGAATCGATTCACAAATGTCAAAAAATCGATTCTCTAACAAAATATTTTTCTAATAACGTAATATTGACGGAAGGCAAAAGGCGGAACTCTAAGCGGACGTGCGTGCAGTCTGTGGCGCGCACATAACAGAGAAGTTTCTTCTGCTCACCAAGGCTGCATTTATTTGATTAAAAATACAAACAAAAACAGTAATATTGTAAAATAGTATTCCAATTTAAAACAGCTGCTTTCTATTTTAATATATTTTAAACTGTTATTTATTCCTGTGATCAAAGCTGAGTTTTCAGCATCATTACTCCAGTCGTCACTGTCACATGATCCTTCAGAAATTATTCTAATATGATGATTGATACTGAAGAAACATTCATTATTATTTTAAATGTCGAAAACAGTTGTGTACAGTCTTTGATGAATAGAAAGTTCAAAAGAACAGCATTTATCTGAAATCTAAAGCTTTTGTAACGTTAAACACTACCGCTCAAAAGTTTGTGGTTAGTAATAATTAAAATTTTATTTTTGGGGGAAAGAAATAAAATAAATCAGTACTTTTATTTATGAAGGATGAGTTAAACTGATCAACAGTTACAGTAAAGACATTTATAATGTTAAAAATATATATATTTGAAATATATGCTGTTCTTTTGAACTTTACATTCATCAAAGCATTTTGAAAAAAAAAATCTGTACACAACTGTTTTCAACATTGAAAATAATAATGAATATTTATTGAGCATCAATCATCATATTAGTATGATTTCTGAAGGATCATGTGACACTGAAGACTTGAGTAATGATGCTGAAAACTCAACTTTGATCACAGAAATGAATTACTATGTAAAATATTTTAAAATTGAAAACAGCTGTTTTAAATTGGAATAATATTTCACAATATTACTGTTTTTGTTTGTATTTTTAATCAATAAATGCAGCCTTGGTGAGCAGAAGATACTTCTCCTAAAAACATTAAAAATCTTACTGACCCCAAACTTTTGAACAATAATATATATATATATATATATATATATATATATATATATATACATACATATATATGTATGTGTATGTATGTATGTATGTATGTATATATATATATATATATATATATATATATATATATATATATATATATATATAAATATAGCTGCGAGCAGCGATGGAGGGCCAAAGCCGGCGGTACCGCCACCCCGGTAACTAAAGGCACCGGGGTTGCGGTGCCACCGGCTTGGGCCCGTAATCGCTGCTCGCAGCTATATTTATTATTATTATTATTGTTCTTCAAGGGTTCGGGGGCTTTTGGGGCCTTTAACGTGCTCAAAAACTCATGAAACTTTGCACGCAGGTCAGAACCCGCGGCCATTAGGGCCGGGCTGAAGCTGGTACCCGGGCGTGGCAGGGGGGCTCAACAGCGCCCCCTAGAACACAATCTTAAATCTTGGACACATACAAGAACGTATTAGTATGAAACTCGGTACACATATAGATCTCATCGGGCCGAACAACTTTCGCACTCTAAGTTATTAGCTCTGCCCAACAGGAAGTCAGCTATTATGGGTTGTTTGAAAAACGCATGCTGTGGAATTTAATGTACTCCTCCGAGGGAATTGATCCGATCCACACCAAACTCGGTCAGCATGAAGTCAAGCCATTGAGGATGCTAAATTGCGGACGGATTTTTGATATCTCGAACGGTTTGGCCGTGGCGATGAAACGAATTTATAGCGAGAAAAGATAAACAGGAAGTGTGTTATAACTTCTGCATACATTAACTGATCTTGATGAAACTTCCGCAGTGTGTTCGTTGTAAGAGGCCGATCACATGGATGTGACTATTGTGAGTCAAAGTTATAGCGCCACCAACTGGCAGCAGGAAGTGTGTCACTTTCAAAATGCTTTGAAATCACCCTCTTATTTTTACCCGATTTGCTTCAAACTTTATGTGTATAATGTAAACACACGGCAGATGTAGACTTGTGAAAGGATTTTTGATATCTTTAATACTGTTGCCGTGGCAACGCTTCAAACTTTAATATTCTTTTTTGATGCTTTTGAGACTCTTAACATACTTGAAATTGGATGAAACTCGACAGACACATCACATTTATTAGCCAGTAGACATGTGCAAAGTTTCAGAAACGGGCGTGGTGAGGGGCTCAGTAGCGCCACCTTTAGTCAAAAATGGGGGCTTAGTTTTAAGTAGAGTCACAAAAATCGTTATGTATATTGTTCTCATCAAGCCGGACAACTTTCTAATTTATAGTCATAAGCTGTGACCAACAGGAAGTGAGATATTTTGGTTTGAATGTGATTTTTTTTAGAATTCTCTCCCTCTCTCTCTCTGCCTCTGCGTCTCTGTGTGTGTGAGGGGTGGGGGGATTTGTCTTTTGAGTGAGATTTGTTTAAAATTCCTGTTTTTCAAGGTTTCAGGGGCTTTTGGGGCCTTTAACGTGCTCGAAAACTCTTGAAACTTTGCACACAGGTCAGACCCCGCGGCCATCAGGGCCGGGCTGAAGCTGGTACCCGGGCGTGGCAGGGGGGCTCAACAGCGCCCCCTGGAATGGGATCCGAACACTTGTCCATAAATCAAACACACTTGCATGTAATGATATGAAACTCGGTACACATATAGATCACATCGGGCTGAACAACTTTCGTGCTCTAAGTTTTACGCCAGCCCAACAGGAAGTCGGCAATTATGGGTTGTTTGGAGAACGCTTGCTGTGGAATGCGAAGTACTCCTCCTAGAGAATTCATCCAATCCCCACCAAACTCGGTGTGCATGAAGTCAAGACATTGAGGATTCTAAATTGCGGACGGATTTTTGATATCTCGAACGGTTTGGCCGTGGCGAGGAAACGAATTTATGGCGAGAAAAGAGAAACACGAAGTGGTATAACTTCTGCATACATTAACGGATCTTGATGAAACTTCACCAGTGTGTTCGTGGTAAGAGGCCGATCAGATGGATGTAACTATTGTGAGTCAAAGTTATAGCGCCACCAACTGGCAGCAGGAAGTGTGTCACTTTCAAAATGTTTTTGACAAAAGTGGGGGGGTTAGGTTTACCCACAATTACAAAAATCAGTAAGTATATTGGTCTCATCGAGCTGGACAACTTTCTAATTTGAGGTCATTAGCTTGGACCAACAGGAAGTCAGATATTTTGGTTTGAATGTGGATTTATTTGCAAATTCAGCCTCTGCTTTTTACCCACTCCTGCTAAGTGTTTTTTTTTTTTATTCACACCAAACTTTTTCAACATGATGAAAATACATTAAAGATGCTAAATTGAGAACGGATATTGAATATCTCAAACGGTTTTGACATGGCGAGGGATTAAAATAATGTCAAAAAAGGAATCAGAAAACATCTCATATATTCTTAAAATTTAATTATACACCATTTATTTTTATATAAAATAATACAAATATTAGAACTAAACCTATTTTATTCTGTTTTTGCAATTCAAGAAGTATGAAAAAGTTAAAAACAGGCTATTTAGTGCTATTTGTTTCAACAAAAAAGCAAACATAGGGCTATACTGCCCTCTTGTGTCCAAAAGGATATCAAAATAGTATATAAAACGTTTTACTAGGTAGGCCTATTGTATTTAAATATAAATGTATTAGGTATATGACTGTGAGGATATTTTCCCATCGGTTAAGCGACGTGTGACACGAGCGGGTGCTTTTAAATCGCTAATATAAAAGTGAAAGTAAAAAAACGGACGTCCGCACGGACATTGATAATGGTGCACGTTGGAAAGAATGATACTTTTAAACATAACACTAAACCGCCATTAGGTGTCGCCAGGCGACCATCTTAATGAGCGAGTCATTGATTCATTCGTTCAAACGATTCATTCCAATGACTGAGTCATTCATGATTGAGACAGATGTTTATGGATTGACCATTGAATCTTTGAGTCAAGCGATTCGTTTCAAAATGCTGAATCATTCAGTAATGAGAAAACAAGTTGCTGTAATCTTTGTTTAACTATTTTTGCTGCTGAAACAGAACAAAAACAGTCAATATTGCATCTAAAATGTAAGTGACTTAATTGTAACTGTTTATTAACCTGTTGTATGAAATCAATGTCACAGTTTCAATTGTGATTGTATTCAGGAAATAGTTGCCTACTCGTCAAGTGAGGTTGCTTAACTCTATCATATGTTATAAAATATATAAAAACTCCATATTTGTAATTTTTATAGTCAGTATGTTGTTAACTGGGTTGCTTTTTTGTGTGCTGCGCTCATTTGTTTACAATTCTCCTGGAGAAGCAGCATGAGCCTCAGCAGTGCAACCTTGTTACCATTGATCAGTAATACATTTATTATTAACTGCTGATTGCAACTTAAAATGAATGTAATGAAATTAGAATAATCTCTCGTTTTAGTGATTCCCAAGTTATTTTTTTGTTATTGACGTTCTCATCAGGCTATACTTTGGTCGCGCAAGTAAAATTCTCTTTCAGGTAGGCCTATTGTATTTATATATAAATATATTAGGGATGTGACTGTGATAACATTTTCCCACCGGTTAATCGACATGTGACACCGCTGAGGGCTTTTAAATCGCTAACTATAGTATACTATATACTAGTAAAATACAGATGTCCGCACAGACATTGATAATGGTGCGGAGTAGAGCGAGCATTTTCAATGTATTCCTATGGATGTAGGAATTAACTAAAACATTTTATTTATGTTTTTGTGTCCACTGTTCAACCGCAACCGCGTCACACACACATTCCAGAATTGCAATCTTGACATTCATTATAGCCCTAATACAATATAATAATAAAAATAGTCAACCTAACATAAACGAATTACACTGCTCTGTTTAAATAGTCAGTAGTACAATCTGTACCATTCACAGTAAGCAGAGCTCCACTGTGATGTTTCCAAGCACATTTTTGCGCGCGTGAAGAGGATGATTTTTTCCATCGATATTGGAACACGAGTGAAGTACAAAGCCTATAATAAAGAATAGTTTAGCATCCAAATACATCGCAAAAATTGAAACATTTTGATTCTAATGAGAGGGTTACGTGAGACCAACACTGCTTACTTTCGTTTTTATTTTTACATTAAATTTAAAGGATTTGTTGTGGAATATTTTGAGTGTATCATAAAATCAGAATAAGGTAATACAAGTAATATTTTCTGTCTTATAAATATATATATATATATATATATATATATATGTGTGTGTGTGTGTGTGTGTGTGTGTATATATATATATATATATATATATATATATATATATATATATATAAATATAGCTGCGAGCAGCGATGGAGGGCCAAAGCCGGTGGCACCGCCATCCCCGGTGCCTTTAGGTAACTAAAGGCACCGGGGTGGCGGTGCCACCGGCTTGGGCCCGCAATCGCTGCTCGCAGCTATATTTATTATTATTATTATTATTATTATTGTTCAAGGGTTCGGGGGCTTTTGGGGCCTTTAACGTGCTCAAAAACTCATGAAACTTTGCACACAGGTCAGAAGCTGCGGCCATTAGGGCCGGGCTGAAGATGGTACCTGGGCGTGGCAGGGGGGCTCGACAGCGCCCCCTTGAATGGGGTCCGAGTGCGGTCCGAAAACTTGGTCCATATACCAAACACTCTTGCATGAATTAATATGAAACTCGGTACACATATAGATCTTATTGGGCTGAACAACTTTCGTGCTCTAAGTTTTACGCCAGCCCAACAGGAAGTCGGCTATTATGGGTTGTTTGGAAAACGCATGCTGTGGAATTTGATGTACTCCTCCTAGGAAATTCATCCATTCGCCTCAAAACTCGGTGTGCATGAAGTCAAGACATTGAGGATGATAAATTGCGGACAGATTTTTGATATCTCGAACGGTTTGGCCAAGGCGAGGAAACGAATTTATGGCGAATAATGGGACACAGGAAGTGTATTATAACTTCTGCATACATTGACTGATCTTGATAAAACTTCAGCAGTGTGTTCGTGGTCAGAGGCCGATCACATTGATGTGACTATTGTGAGTCAAAGTTATAGCGCCACCAACTGGCAGCAGGAAGTGTGTCACTTTCAAAATGCTTTGAAATCACCCTCTTATTTTTACCCTATTTGCTTCAAACTTTATGTGTATAATGTAAACACTGGGCAGATGTAGACCTGTGAAAGGATTTTTGATATCTTTAATACTGTTGCCATGGCAAAGCTTCAAACTTTAATATTCTTTTTTGATGCTTTTGAGACTCTTAACATACTTGAAATTGGATGAAACTCGACAGACACATCACATTTATTAGCCCGTAGACATGTGCAAAGTTTCAGAAACGGGCGTGGTGAGGGGCTCAGTAGCGCCACCTTTAGTCATAAATGGGGCGGTTAGTTTTATCAACAGCAACAAAACTTGGTATGTGTATTGTTCTCATCAAGACGGACAACTTTCTAATTGACATTAACCATCTCCGACCAACAGGAAGAGAGATATTTTGGTTTGAATGTGGATTTTCTGAAGAATTTTCTCTCCCTCTCTCTGTGTCTCTGTGTGTGTGAGGGGAGGGGGGATTTGAATATTGCTTTTATATTGTTAATCAAGGTTTCAGGGGCTTTTGGGGTCCTTAACGTGCTCAAAAACTCTTGAAACTTTGCACACAAGTCAGAACCCACGGCCATCAGGGCCGGGCTGAAGCTGGTACCCGGGCGTGGCTGGGGGGCTCAACAGCGCCCCCTTGAACGGGGTTCTAAAACTTGATCCATATATCAAACACGCTCGCATGAATTAATATGAAACTCGGTACACATATAGATCTCATCGGGCCGAACAACTTTACCCCGGTCAAGTTTTACGCCAGCCCAACAGGAAGTCGGCTATTATGGGTTGTTTGGAAAACGCTTGCTGTGGAATGTGAAATACTCCTCCTAGAAAATTCACCGTGTCCCCTTCAAACTCGGTGTGCATGTAGTCAAGACTTTGAGGATGCTAAATTGCGGACGGATTTTTGATATCTCGAACGGTTTGGCTGTGGCGAGGAATCGAATTTATGGCGAGAAAAGAGAAACACGGAAGTGGAATAACTTCTGCATACATTAACTGATCTTGATGAAACTTCAGCAGTGTGTTCGTGGTAAGAGGCCGATCAGATGGATGTAGCTATTGTGAGTCAAAGTTATAGCGCCACCAACTGGCAGCAGGAAGTGTGTCACTTTCAACATGCTTTTGACAAAAGTGGGGGGGTTACTTTTAACTACAGTAAAGAAAAAATTGTTTCTATATTGTACTCATCAAGCCGGACAACTTTCTAATTTACATTCAATAGCTCTGGCCATCAGGAAGTCAGATATTTTGGTCTGAATGTGAATTTTTTTGCAAAATCAGCCTCTGAATTTTTAGCCACTCCTCTTAAACTATTTATTTTATTCGTACCAAACTTTTTCAACATGATGAAACTACATTAAATATGCTAAATTGTGAATGGATAATAAATATCTCAAACGGTTTTGCTATGGCGAGGGATTAAAGTAAAAATCTTCTAAAAATGTAATTATATACCATTTATTTCTATATAAAAGTATACAAATATCACAACTAAACCCATTTTATTCTGTTTTTGCAATTCAAGAAGAATGAAAAAGTAAAAAACAGGCTATTTAGTGCTATTTGGTTCAACAAAAAAGCAAACATAGGGCTATACTGCCCTCTTGTGTCCAAAAGGACATCAAAATAGTATATAAAACTTTTTACCAGGTAGGCCAATATTGTATTTAAATATACATTTATTAGGTATGTGTCTGAAGATATTTTCCCACCGGTTAATCGACGTGTGACACGAGTGGGTGCTTTTAAATCGCTAATATAATAGTGAAAGAAAAATAATGATAATGTTGCACACACAAATCACACACATGTGGGAAAGAATGATGCTTTTAAACAACACTAAACCGCCATTAGGTGTCGCCAGGCATCCATCTTAATAAGCGAGTCATTGATTCGTTCGTTCAAACGATTCGTTCAAATGAGTCGATCATGATTAAGACAGATGTTTATGGATTGATCATTCAATCTTTGAGTCAACCGATTCGTTAAAAATGCTGAATCGTTCAGTTATGAGAAAACACGTGATGCTGAAACAGAACAAAAACAGTCAACATTGCATCCAAAATGTAAGTGACTTAATTGTAACTGTTTATTAACCTGTTGTATGAAATCTAGGGGTGGGAGAAAAAAATTTATTCTTAGATGCATCGCGATGCGGACGTGGACGATTCTGAATCGATTCACAAATGTAAAAAAATCGATTCTCTAAAAAAATATTTTTTCTAATAACGTAATATTGACGGAAGGCAAAAGGCGCAACTCTAAGCGGACGTGCGTGCAGTCTGTGGCGCGCACATAACAGAGAAGTTTCTTCTGCTCACCAAGGCTGCATTTATTTGATTAAAAATACAAACAAAAACAGTAATATTGTAAAATATTATTCCAATTTAAAACAGCTGCTTTCTATTTTAATATATTTTAAACTGTTATTTATTCCTGTGATCAAAGCTGAGTTTTCAGCATCATTACTTCAGTCGTCACTGTCACATGATCCTTGAGAAATTATTCTTGTATGATGATTGATACTCAAGAAACATTCATTATTATTTTAAATGTCGAAAACAGTTGTGTACAGTCTTTGATGAATAGAAAGTTCAAAAGAACAGCATTTATCTGAAATCTAAAGCTTTTGTAACGTTAAACACTACCGCTCAAAAGTTTGTGGTTAGTAATAATTACAATTTTATTTTTGGGGGAAAGAAATAAAATAAATCAGTACTTTTATTTATGAAGGATGAGTTAAACTGATCAACAGTTACAGTAAAGACATTTATAATGTTAAAAATATATATCTTTATAATATATGCTGTTCTTTTGAACTTTACATTCATCAAAGCATTTTGAAAAAAAAAATCTGTACACAACTGTTTTCAACATTGAAAATAATAATGAATATTTATTGAGCATCAATCATCATATTAGTATGATTTCTGAAGGATCATGTGACACTGAAGACTGGAGTAATGATGCTGAAAACTCACCTTTGATCACAGAAATGAATTACTATGTAAAATATTTGAAAATTGAAAACAGCTGTTTTAAATTGGAATAATATTTCACAATATTACTGTTTTTGTTTGTATTTTTAATCAATAAATGCAGCCTTGGTGAGCAGAAGAGACTTCTCCTAAAAACATTAAAAATCTTACTGACCCCGAACTTTTGAACAATAATATATATATATATATATATATATACATACATATATATATATACGTATGTGTATGTATGTATGTATGTATGTATATATATATATATATATATATATATATATATACATATACATATATATGTATGTGTGTGTATGTATGTATGTATATATATATATATATATATATATATAAATATAGCTGCGAGCAGCGATGGAGGGCCAAAGCCTGCGGTACCGCCACCCCGGTGCCTTTAGGTAACTAAAGGCACCGGGGTTGCGGTGCCACCGGCTTGGGCCCGTAATCGCTGCTCGCAGCTATATTTATTATTATTGTTGTTCAAGGGTTCGGGGGCTTTTGGGACCCTTAACAGACTCAAAAACTCATGAAACTTTGCACACAGGTCAGAACCCGCGGCCATTAGGGCCGGGCTGAAGCTGGTACCCGGGCGTGGCAGGGGGGCTCGACAGCGCCCCCTAGAACACAATCTTAAATCTTGGACACATACAAGAACGTATTAGTATGAAACTCGGTACACATATAGATCTCATCGGGCCGAACAACTTTCGCACTCTAAGTTATTAGCTCTGCCCAACAGGAAGTCAGCTATTATGGGTTGTTTGAAAAACGCATGCTGTGGAATTTAATGTACTCCTCCTAGGGAATTGATCCAATCCACACCAAACTCGGTCAGCATGAAGTCAAGACATTGAGGATGCTAAATTGCGGACGGATTTTTGATATCTCGAACGGTTTGGCCGTGGCGATGAAACGAATTTATAGCGAGAAAAGATAAACAGGAAGTGTGTTATAACTTCTGCATACATTAACTGATCTTGATGAAACTTCCGCAGTGTGTTCGTTGTAAGAGGCCGATCACATGGATGTGACTATTGTGAGTCAAAGTTATAGCGCCACCAACTGGCAGCAGGAAGTGTGTCACTTTCAAAATGCTTTGAAATCACCCTCTCATTTTTACCCGATTTGCTTCAAACTTTATGTGTATAATGTAGACACACAGCAGATGTAGACCTGTGAAAGGTTTATTGATATCTTAAATACTGTTGCCGTGGCAACGCATCAAACTTTAATATTCTTTTCAGATGCTTTTGAGACTCTTAACATACTTGAAATTGGATGAAACTCGACAGACACATCACATTTATTAGCCGGTAGACATGTGCAAAGTTTCAGAAACGGGCGTGGTGAGGGGCTCAGTAGCGCCACCTTTAGTCAAAAATGGGGGCTTAGTTTTAAGTAGAGTCACAAAAATCGTTATGTATATTGTTCTCATCAAGCCGGACAACTTTCTAATTTATAGTCATAAGCTGTGACCAACAGGAAGTGAGATATTTTGGTTTGAATGTGATTTTTTGTAGAATTCTCTCCCTCTCTCTCTCTGCCTCTGCGTCTCTGTGTGTGTGAGGGGTGGGGGGATTTGTCTTTTGAGTGAGATTTGTTTAAAATTCCTGTTTTTCAAGGTTTCAGGGGCTTTTGGGGCCTTTAACGTGCTCGAAAACTCTTGAAACTTTGCACACAGGTCAGAACCCGCGGCCATCAGGGCCGGGCTGAAGCTGGTACCCGGGCGTGGCAGGGGGGCTCAACAGCGCCCCCTGGAATGGGATCCGAACACTTGTCCATAAATCAAACACACTTGCATGTAATGATATGAAACTCGGTACACATATAGATCACATCGGGCTGAACAACTTTCGTGCTCTAAGTTTTACGCCAGCCCAACAGGAAGTCGGCAATTATGGGTTGTTTGGAGAACGCTTGCTGTGGAATGCGAAGTACTCCTCCTAGAGAATTCATCCAATCCCCACCAAACTCGGTGTGCATGAAGTCAAGACATTGAGGATTCTAAATTGCGGACGGATTTTTGATATCTCGAACGGTTTGGCCGTGGCGAGGAAACGAATTTATGGCGAGAAAAGAGAAACACGAAGTGGTATAACTTCTGCATACATTAACGGATCTTGATGAAACTTCACCAGTGTGTTCGTGGTAAGAGGCCGATCAGATGGATGTAACTATTGTGAGTCAAAGTTATAGCGCCACCAACTGGCAGCAGGAAGTGTGTCACTTTCAAAATGCTTTTGACAAAAGTGGGGGGGTTAGTTTTACCCACAGTTTTAAAAATCAGTACGTACATTGGTCTCATCGAGCCGGACAACTTTCTAATATACAGTTATTAGCTTCGACCAATAGGAAGTCAGATATTTTGGTTTGAATGTGGATTTATTTGCAAATTCAGCCTCTGCTTTTTACCCACTCCTGCTAAGTGTTTTTTTTTTTATTCACACCAAACTTTTTTAACACGATGAAAATACATTAAAGATGCTAAATTGTGAACGGATATTAAATATTTCAAACGGTTTTGACATGGCGAGGGATTAAAATAATGTCAAAAAAGGAATCAGAAAACATCTCATATATTCTTAAAATTTAATTATACACCATTTATTTTTATATAAAATTATACAAATATTAGAACTAAACCTATTTTATTCTGTTTTTGCAATTCAAAAAGTATGAAAAAGTTAAAAACAGGCTATTTAGTGCTATTTGTTTCAACAAAAAAGCAAACATAGGGCTATACTGCCCTCTTGTGTCCAAAAGGATATCAAAATAGTATATAAAACGTTTTACTAGGTAGGCCTATTGTATTTAAATATAAATTTATTAGGTATATGACTGTGAGGATATTTTCCCATCGGTTAAGCGACGTGTGACACGAGCGGGTGCTTTTAAATCGCTAATATAAAAGTGAAAGTAAAAAAACGGACGTCCGCACGGACATTGATAATGGTGCACGTTGGAAAGAATGATACTTTTAAACATAACACTAAACCGCCATTAGGTGTCGCCAGGCGACCATCTTAATGAGCGAGTCATTGATTCATTCGTTCAAACAATTCATTCCAATGACTGAGTCATTCATGATTGAGACAGATGTTTATGGATTGACCATTGAATCTTTGAGTCAAGCGATTCGTTTCAAAATGCTGAATCATTCAGTAATGAGAAAACAAGTTGCTGTGATCTTTGTTTAACTATTTTTGCTGCTGAAACAGAACAAAAACAGTCAATATTGCATCTAAAATCTAAGTGACTTAATTGTAACTGTTTATTAACCTGTTGTATGAAATCAATGTCACAGTTTCAATCGTGATTGTATTTAGGAAATAGTTGCCTACTCGTCAAGTGAGGTTGCTTAACTCTATCATATGTTATAAAATATATAAAAACTCCATATTTGTAATTTTTATAGTCAGTATGTTGTTAACTGGGTTGCTTTTTTGTGTGCTGCGCTCATTTGTTTACAATTCTCCTGGAGAAGCAGCATGAGCCTCAGCAGTGCAACCTTGTTACCATTGATCAGTAATACATTTATTATTAACTGCTGATTGCAACTTAAAATGAATGTAATGAAATTAGAATAATCTCTCGTTTTAGTGATTCCCAAGTTATTTTTTTGTTATTGACGTTCTAATCAGGCTATACTTTGGTCGGGCAAGTAAAATTCTCTTTCAGGTAGGCCTATTGTATTTATATATAAATATATTAGGGATGTGACTGTGATAAAATTTTCCCACCGGTTAATCGACATGTGACACCGCTGAGGGCTTTTAAATCGCTAACTATAGTATACTATATACTAGTAAAATACAGACGTCCGCACAGACATTGATAATGGTGCGGAGTAGAGCGAGCATTTTCAATGTATTCCTATGGATGTAGGAATTAACTAAAACATTTTATTTATGTTTTTGTGTCCACTGTTCAACCGCAACCGCGTCACACACACATTCCAGAATTGCAATCTTGACATTGATTATAGCCCTAATACAATATAATAATAAAAATAGTCAACCTAACATAAACGAATTACACTGCTCTGTTTAAATAGTCAGTAGTACAATCTGGACCATTCACAGTAAGCAGAGCTCCACTGTGATGTTTCCAAGAACATTTTTGCGCGTGTGAAGAGGATGATTTTTTCCATCGATATTGGAACACGAGTGAAGTACAAAGCCTATAATAAAGAATAGTTTAGCATCCAAATACATCGCAAAAATTGAAACATTTTGATTCTAATGAGAGGGTTACGTGAGACCAACACTGCTTACTTTCGTTTTTATTTTTACATTAAATTTAAAGGATTTGTTGTGGAATATTTTGAGTGTATCATAAAATCAGAATAAGGTAAGACAAGTAATATTTTCTGTCATATATATATATATATATGAAGAGTTCAGATGCAAAAGCCTCTAAGTGCCATCTGAAATTTTCTTCTAGAATGATCATTTTTATAAAGCTTGTATATTTAGGTTAAGTGATTTCACTTAAATGACAATTAATAGGTAATTTGCATTGCCATTTAAGTGAAATTATTGAACTTAAATATACGAGCCTGATAAAAATGATCATTCTAGAAGAAAATTTCAGATGGCACTTAGAGGCTTTTGCATCTGAACTCTTCATATATATATATATATATATATATATATATATATATATATATATATATATATATATATATATATATATATATGTGTGTGTGTGTGTGTGTGTGTGTGTGTGTATATATATATATACATATATATATATAAACAAAAGCAGATATGTGAACATTGATGGTTGTACATAGTCTTAGTTGTTTATTTTATAAATTTTTTTTTTTTTTTTTTTTTTTTTTTTTTTTTAGCCCAACCAGGGACTGGGGCTGCAAATTAGCCTCTGGCTAGAAGCCTATATGTAGAGCATCGGCTGCATGAAATTGTAGCAATGTTATACTGCATTGTCCCTGTTAAATAAACGAATAAATAAATAAATATATATATATATATATATACTAGGGGTGTCGCAATATACCGGTATTGACGATAATCGTGATATTCAAAGCATGAAATATCGACATCGTGTTAATTTAGAGCAATACAATATACCGGTATTGGCGATATTGGCGTTTTCTAGACGCAGCGCTCGTCCGCGCCCGCGCAGCTAGAGTGAAACACTCTGTCCACACCCGAAAAAAGTAAGCTGAGCTCGCCAGTATTAACAACAGAGTTCTTCGGCTTCAAAGAAAACAGCACCTTAGAGGTGGTCGCACACCGGACGAGAAGCGCAGCGCCACGTCTTTAAAATTCGAACACATTCTGTATGAGTGTACACACACCGGACGAGAAGCACAAGCGCGGTTCTATTCGGCGTCTGTCCGCGGCGCCCAGCAACGGCTCAGGACCTTGTTCAAAATCCTGCCGCGACACAGAGCGCAGAAAAAAGTGTTCAGATCACAGACTCAGCAACTATTGTATTTAATTGTACAGTATAATCATAACATAGTACAGACATTATCTCAATTCCATAATGTCCTTAAACATAATGATATTGCTGGCCATAAACTGAGAAAGTGCGTGTCCGGTGTGCAATACCTGGAGTTGTCATAGACGCGACGCGGCTATTATTTTACTAGTCATCATGGAATGGGAAACGTGACATTAACTGTTAACAGGGGGTTTCTGTGTTCATATATTTAATAAAGGGTGATTATTAAAATTAAGAACCCCGTTTTCTTTACTCATCTTATTTTTGTATTTGTATTTGCACTTGATTTTTTTATTCAAATCTGCTATCTGCATGACTTTATTGGCGCCAGTGCAACAACAGGTTTAAGAGCTTTTCAGTTCTTCAGGAAACCTTCAGACAGTGTTTGGCAAAAAAATTTGCCATATATTGAGTATCCCCCCCCATAGATTCTATAGATATCACGATATATCGATATCGTGAATTATTTTGGCCACAATAACCGTGGTGTGAAAAATCTAACATCGTGACAGCCCTAATATATACATATAGATATAGATATAGATAGATAGATATTTATATACACACACATATATATATATATATATATATATATATATATATATATATATATATGTGTGTGTGTGTGTGTGTGTATATATATATATATAAATATAGCTGCGAGCAGCGATGGAGGGCCAAAGCCGGTGGCACCGCCATCCCCGGTGCCTTTAGGTAACTAAAGGCACCGGGGTTGCGGTGCCACCGGCTTGGGCCCGTAATCGCTGCTCGCAGCTATATTTATATATATATATATACACACACACACACACACACACACACATATATTTTATTATTATTATTTATTATTTTTCTGTCAACCTTTCGGGCACTTTTGGGGCTCTTATCATGCTCGAAAACTCTTGAAACTTTGCACACAGGTCAGAACCTGCGGCCATCAGGGCCGGGCTGAAGCTGGTACCCGGGCGTGGCAGGGGGGCTCAACAGCGCCCCCTTGAACAGGGTCCGAAATCTTGGTCCATAAATCAAACACGCTTGCATGTAATAATATGAAACTCGGTACACATATAGATCTCATCGGGCCGAACAACTTTCGTACTCTTACTTTTTACGCCAGCCCAACAGGAAGTTGGCTATTTAGCGTTGTTTGGAAATGCATGCTGTGGAATTTAATGTACTCCTCCTAGGGAATTCATCGATTCGCCTCCAAACTCGGTGTGCATGAAGTCAAGACATTGAGGATGCTAAATTGCGGACGGATTTTTGATATCTCGAACGGTTTGGCCGTGGCGATGAAACGAATTTATGGCGAAAAAATGAAACAGGAAGTGTGTTATAACTTCTGCATACATTAACTGATCTTGATGAAACTTCAGCTGTGTGTTCGTTGTAAGAGGCCGATCGCACAGATGTGACTATTGTGAGTCAAAGTTATAGCGCCACCAACAGGCAGCAGGAAGTACATCACTTTCAAAATGCTTTGAAATCAGTGTCTTATTTTTACCCGATTTGCTTCAAACTTTATGTGTATAATGTAGACACACGGCAGATGTAAACCTGTGAAAGGATTATTGATATCTTAGATACTGTTGCCGTGGCAACGCATCAAACTTTAATATTCTTTTTTGATGCTTTTGAGACTCTTAACATACTTGAAATTGCATGAAACTCGACAGACACATCACATTTATTAGCCAGTAGACATGTGCAAAGTTTCAGAAACGGGCGTGCTGGAATGGCTCAGTAGCGCCACCTTTAGTCATAAATGGGGCGGTTAGTTTTATCAACAGCAACAAAACTTGGTATGTGTATTGTTCTCATCAAGACGGACAACTTTCTAATTGACATTAACCATCTCCGACCAACAGGAAGAGAGATATTTTGGTTTGAATGTGGATTTTCTGAAGAATTTTCTCTCCCTCTCTCTGTGTCTGTGTGTGTGTGAGGGGAGGGGGAGATTTGACTATTGCTTTTATATTGTTAATCAAGGTTTCAGGGGCTTTTGGGGTCCTTAACGTGCTCAAAAACTCTTGAAACTTTGCACACAGGTCAGAACCCACGGCCATCAGGGCCGGGCTGAAGCTGGTACCCGGGCGTGGCTGGGGGGCTCAACAGCGCCCCCTTGAACGGGGTTCTAAAACTTGATCCATATTTCAAACACGCTCGCATGAATTAATATGAAACTCGGTACACATATAGATCTCATCGGGCCGAACAACTTTACCCCGGTCAAGTTTTACGCCAGCCCAACAGGAAGTCGGCTATTATGGGTTGTTTGGAAAACGCTTGCTGTGGAATGTGAAATACTCCTCCTAGAAAATTCACCGTGTCCCCTTCAAACTCGGTGTGCATGTAGTTAAGACTTTGAGGATGCTAAATTGCGGACGGATTTTTGATATCTCGAACGGTTTGGCTGTGGCGAGGAATCGAATTTATGGCGAGAAAAGAGAAACACGGAAGTGGAATAACTTCTGCATACATTAACTGATCTTGATGAAACTTCAGCAGTGTGTTCGTGGTAAGAGGCCGATCAGATGGATGTAGCTATTGTGAGTCAAAGTTATAGCGCCATCAACTGGCAGCAGGAAGTGTGTCACTTTCAACATGCTTTTGACAAAAGTGGGGGGGTTACTTTTAACTACAGTTAAAAACAAAATAGTTTGAATATTGTTCTCATCAAGCCGGACAACTTTCTAATTTACATTCAATAGCTCTGGCCATTAGGAAGTCAGATATTTTGGTCTGAATGTGAATTTTTTTGCAAAATCAGCCTCTGAATTTTTAGCCACTCCTCTTAAACTATTTATTTTATTCGTACCAAACTTTTTCAACATGATGAAACTACATTAAATATGCTAAATTGTGAATGGATAATAAATATCTCAAACGGTTTTGCTATGGCGAGGGATTAAAGTAATTTCCAAAAAGGAAACACTAAAAATCTTCTAAAAATGTAATTATATACCATTTATTTCTATATAAAAGTATACAAATATCACAACTAAACCCATTTTATTCTGTTTTTGCAATTCAAGAAGAATGAAAAAGTTAAAAACAGGCTATTTAGTGCTATTTGGTTCAAAAAAAAAGCAAACATAGGGCTATACTGCCCTCTTGTGTCCAAAAGGACATCAAAATAATATATAAAACTTTTTACCAGGTAGGCCAATATTGTATTTAAATATACATTTATTAGGTATGTGTCTGGGGATATTTTCCCACCGGTTAATCGACGTGTGACACGAGTGGGTGCTTTTAAATCGCTAATATAATAGTGAAAGAAAAATAATGATAATGTTGCACACACAAATCACACACATGTGGAAAAGAATGATGCTTTTAAACAACACTAAACCGCCATTAGGTGTCGCCAGGCATCCATCTTAATAAGCGAGTCATTGATTCATTCGTTCACACGATTCGTTCGAATGAGTCGATCATGATTAAGACAGATGTTTATGGATTGATCATTCAATCTTTGAGTCAACCGATTCGTTAAAAATGCTGAATCGTTCTGTTATGAGAAAACACGTGATGCGTGATGGTTCTGCCGTGATCTTTGTTTAACTATTTTCGCTGCTGAAACAGAACAAAAACAGTCAACATTGCATCTAAAATGTAAGTGACTTAATTGTAACTGTTTATTAACCTGTTGTATGAAATCTAGGGGTGGGAGAAAAAATTGATTCTTAGATGCATCGCGATGCGGACGTGGACGATTCTGAATCGATTCACAAATGTCAAAAAATCGATTCTCTAAAAAAATATTTTTCTAATAACGTAATATTGACGGAAGGCAAAAGGCGGAACTCTAAGCGGACGTGCGTGCAGTCTGTGGCGCGCACATAACAGAGAAGTTTCTTCTGCTCACCAAGGCTGCATTTATTTGATTAAAAATACAAACAAAAACAGTAATATTGTAAAATAGTATTCCAATTTAAAACAGCTGCTTTCTATTTTAATATATTTTAAACTGTTATTTATTCCTGTGATCAAAGCTGAGTTTTCAGCATCATTACTCCAGTCGTCACTGTCACATGATCCTTCAGAAATTATTCTAATATGATGATTGATACTCAAGAAACATTCATTATTATTTTAAATGTCGAAAACAGTTGTGTACAGTCTTTGATGAATAGAAAGTTCAAAAGAACAGCATTTATCTGAAATCTAAAGCTTTTGTAACGTTAAACACTACCGCTCAAAAGTTTTGGGTTAGTAATAATTACAATTTTATTTTTGGGGGAAAGAAATAAAATAAATCAGTACTTTTATTTATGAAGGATGAGTTAAACTGATCATCAGTTACAGTAAAGACATTTATAATGTTAAAAAAATATATATTTGAAATATATGCTGTTCTTTTGAACTTTACATTCATCAAAGCATTTTGAAAAAAAAAAAAAATCTGTACACAACTGTTTTCAACATTGAAAATAATAATGAATATTTATTGAGCATCAATCATCATATTAGTATGATTTCTGAAGGATCATGTGACACTGAAGACTGGAGTAATGATGCTGAAAACTCAACTTTGATCACAGAAATGAATTACTATGTAAAATATTTTAAAATTGAAAACAGCTGTTTTAAATTGGAATAATATTTCACAATATTACTGTTTTTGTTTGTATTTTTAATCAATAAATGCAGCCTTGGTGAGCAGAAGAGACTTCTCCTAAAAAAAAATCTTACTGACCCCAAACTTTTGAACAATAATATATATATATATATATATATGGGCCATTCCACCGAATGGGTGACATTTGCTTGTTGTAACTCTTAAAAATTAAACTTTATTTTTTTATTTTTTTCAACACTGAATCTAATACTCAAATATTTACCTATTCAAAATGTGTATTGGTCAATCTCAGGTAACTTTATTTAATTTTTTACAAGGTTTCTAAGCAGAAGATGGATGCATGTTTTCACAGTCCTGTTACCGAAACTCATGTGACATTTAAAAAGCATGTTTAAAAGCATGTCAATTATTCCTTTGTTTTCCCCACAAGAAAGTGTTTATTTTAAAGATATTGGTGGTTATATGTTCAAATAACTGATATTTGTGACAAAAAATCACTATATATTAAGGCAAAGTGTATTTTAATAAAAAACACAAAGCCATTTTTTCATTTTAAAGAAGACCGAAGCCTCAAGTTTATATATTTTTTTATAATTTAATTTATTGAACAATTGTATAAATGATGGACCAAACAAAACTGATAAAAACAGTGGTTTAACTTAATTTTTTTAGAAAATAAATAAATAATAGTAACAGGAATGAACACTTGGTAACAGGAATGAACTATTTCATAACAGGAATGAGGAACAGGAAACAGGAATGAGTGTCCATATGTGTGTGCACGAGAGAGAGTGTACATGACTGTGTGTGCATAAGATTTCTATGTTGAAGTGATGTACTATATGCTAGTAGTACTTCACAGCAAAGGAGGTGGAAAGAGAAATAATATTTACAGTATTAAATCAACAAAACAGAGGACTCTACTCACTCCTGTTACGTTAACTCACTCCTGTTATTTTTCATATAAGTAACAGGACTGAAAGTAACAGGATTGAGTTTTTAAGCAAAAAGTTATCAAATACATGACATATGGCCACATAGCATACATGCTAATAGCATGAGGACACTGAGCAAATTCTAGTAACTGAACAAAAGTTAATATCTTTAAAATAAACAAATACATTCTAAGAAATAATTTAGGTAACAGTATAGTATGTTGAGATTGACCTTCTCAGTCATAGTTACAATTTCACCAAATATACAGAAATTAAAATAAGAGGACTAACTTATGGTCTTCCCATTGCCTTTAGAAGATCAAGATGATGCAACTTCCTGTTGAAAATGTGTCTTGTGGAATATTCCAAGTTTTTCAGAGGGGGGAATGTGTTAGGGTAACAGGACTGAGTGAAAACCCGGGGACATGACTAAAATGTGTATTTTATCTAAAATATTAGATAAAATATTTTTTTCTCATTAAAACAAACAAACATTTTAAATACATTGGATATAAAGTCACACAACAATCCCCAAAACTTAATATTTCTGAAGGATTGTAATCATTATATTTCATGGCAAAGTTTAGAGACAGAGAGTGGGGACATGCAGAAAATGCTATTTTTTTGTGTTCTACGTAGTTTTTATTAATGTTTTTAATTATAAATTTTATAATTTGTAGTTAGCTTAATATGCAGGACATTTTGCTTAATAATAAAATGTATTTTAGAGTTAATTTTCATGCAATTTTATACATATGATGTTCTGGGGACATAAATGTCACCCATTCGGTGGAATGGCTCATATATATATATATATATATATATATATATAAATATAGCTGCGAGCAGCGATGGAGGGCCAAAGCCGGCGGTACCGCCACCCCGGTGCCTTTAGGTAACTAAAGGCACCGGGGTTGCGGTGCCACCGGCTTGGGCCCGTAATCGCTGCTCGCAGCTATATTTATTTATTATTATTATTATTTTGTCAACCTTTCGGGCACTTTTGGGGCTCTTAACATGCTCGAAAACTCTTGAAATTTTGCACACACGTCAGAACCCGCGGCCATCAGGGCCGGACTGAAGCTGGTACCCGGGCGTGGCAGGGGGGCTCGACAGCGCCCCCTGGAACGGGATCCGAACACGTGTCCATAAATCAAACACGCTTGCATGTAATAATATGAAACTCGGTACACATATAGATCCCATCAGGCCGAACAACTTCCGCACTCTATGTTATTATCTCCGCCCAACAGGAAGTCAGCTATTATGGGTTGTTTGAAAAACGTACGCTCTGGAATTTGAAATACTCCTCCTAGAGAATTCATCCAATCCCCTCGAAACTCGGAGTGCATGAAGTCAAGACATTGAGGATGCTAAATTGCGGACGGATTTTTGATATCTCGAACGGTTTGGCCGTGGCGAGGAAACAAATTTATGGCGAAAAAATGAAACAGGAAGTGTGTTATAACTTCTGCATACATTAACTGATCTTGATGAAACTTCAGCAGTGTGTTCGTTGTAAGAGGCCGATCGCACAGATGTGACTATTGTGAGTCAAAGTTATAGCGCCACCAACAGGCAGCAGGAAGTACATCACTTTCAAAATGCTTTGAAATCAGTGTCTTATTTTTACCCGATTTGCTTCAAACTTTATGTGTACAATGTAGACACACGGCAGATGTAAACCTGTGAAAGGATTATTGATATCTTAGATACTGTTGCCGTGGCAACGCATCAAACTTTAATATTCTTTTTTGATGCTTTTGAGACTCTTAACATACTTGAAATTGCATGAAACTCAACAGACACATCACATTTATTAGCCAGTAGACATGTGCAAAGTTTCAGAAACGGGCGTGGTGGAATGGCTCAGTAGCGCCACCTTTAGTCAAAAATGGGGGCTTAGTTTTAAGTAGAGTCACAAAAATCGTTATGTATATTGTTCTCATCAAGCCGGACAACTTTCTAATTTATAGTCATAAGCTGTGACCAACAGGAAGTGAGATATTTTGGTTTGAATGTGATTTTTTGGAGAATTTTCTCCCTCTCTCTCTGCCTCTGTGTGTGTGAGGGGTGGGGGGATTTGTCTTTTGAGTGAGATTTGTTTAAAATTCCTGTTTTTCAAGGTTTCAGGGGCTTTTGGGGCCTTTAACGTGCTCGAAAACTCTTGAAACTTTGCACACAGGTCAGAACCCGCGGCCATCAGGGCCGGGCTGAAGCTGCTACCCGAGCGTGGTAGGGGGGCTCAACAGCGCCCCCTGGAACGGGATCCGAACACTTGTCCATAAATCAAACACACTTGCATGTAATGATATGAAACTCGGTACACATATAGATCTCATCGGGCCGAACAACTTTCGTGCTCTAAGTTTTACGCCAACCCAACAGGAAGTCGGCAATTATGGGTTGTTTGGAGAACGCTTGCTGTGGAATTTGAAACACTTCTCCTAGAGAATTAATTAAATCGCCACCAAACTCGGTGTGCATGAAGTCAAGACGTTGAGGATGCTAAATTGCAGACGGATTTTTGATATCTCAAACGGTTTGGCCGTGGCGAGGACATGAATTTATGGCGAGAAAAGAGAAACACGAAGTGTTATAACTTCTGCACACATTAACTGATCTTGATGAAACTTCAGCAGTGTGTTCGTGGTAAGAGTCCGATCAGATGGATGTGACTATTGTGAGTCAAAGTTATAGCGCCACCAACTGGCAGCAGGAAGTGTGTCACTTTCAAAATGTTTTTGACAAAAGTGGGGGGGTTAGTTTTATCCACAATTACAAAAATCAGTACGTATATTGGTCTCATCGAGCCGGACAACTTTCTAATTTACAGTTATTTGCTCTGACCAACAGGAAGTCAGATATTTTGGTTTGAATGTGGATTTATTTGCAAATTCAGCCTCTGCATTTTTACCCACTCCTGCTAAGTGGTTTATTTTATTTACACCAAACTTTTTCAACATGATGAAAATACATTAAAGATGCTAAATTGTGAACGGATATTGAATATCTCAAACGGTTTTGATATGGTGAGGGATTAAAATAATGTCAAAAAAGGAATCAGAAAACATCTCATATCTTTTAAAAATGTAATTATACACCATTTATTTGTATATAAAAGTATACAAATATCAGAACTAAACCGAAACAGAACTAGTTTTGGGTTTATTCAGTTTTTTTCAATTCAAGAATTATGTACAAGTTTAAAATCAGCCAGAATGCGCTATTTAGTAAAAGAAAAGTCATACATAGGGCTATACTGCCCTCTTGTGTTCAAAATCAGGTAGGCCCATTGTATATTGTATTTATATAAAAATATATTAGCGATGTGACTGAGAATTTTTTTCCACTGGTTAATCGATGTGTGACACCGCGGCAGGGGCTTTTAAATCGCTAACTTAAAGGGATACTCCACTTTAAATTGAAATTTCTGTCATCATATACTCACCCTCATGTTGTTTCAATCCTTTATTAATTTCTTTCTTCTGCTGAACAGAAAGGAAGATATTTAGAAGAATGTCAGTAACCAGACAGTTTCTGGTCTCATTGACTTCCATAGTATACATTTTTGTCCTACTATGGAAGTCAATGGGATCAGAAACTGTCTGGTTACTGACATTCTCCTAAATATCTTCCTTTCTGTTCAGCAGAAGAAAGAAAAATATATAAAGGATTAAAACAACATGAGGGTGAGTATATGATGACAGAATTTTCATTTTAAAGTGGAGTATCCCTTTAAAAGCGAAAGTGAAATACGGACGTCCAGTAGGAATGAACTAAAAAACATTCACTTTGTTCTGCTCGTTCCTCGCTGTAGACGCGTTATTGCCCATGCAGCCGTGAGCATTTTAGTTTCATTTAAAAAATAGCGCCATTTCGGGGGTGGGATTGCTTGATTTTTTTTTTACAAAAGCACAATGTTGTGTTTTATTGCGAGTGTACATAAATATAAGTAAACACAGTGCAGTTTAAATGATGTCCTGTATGAACAAACCGACGGAGTAGCCTATGTTTTTATGTTTCCACTGTTCGATCGTGCCCACGCCTCACACACACACACACACACACACACACACACACACACACACACACACTGTGCATTCCAGCATTGCAATGTTGACATCGCAGCCGGTTCATTACAGCCGTAATAAAATATAATAATAAATATAAATAGTCAACCTATTTGCAGCAAATGATAGTAGATTTTAGATCAATATATTTGTTTTCCTTACAATTTTAATTAACATTAACTTTATTCTCATCTGAATTATAAATAATTTATTTCGGTATAAAATAATACTACCATTAAAAAATACATTTGATTGTCTTTTTTAATCAATGGAGAATGTGTGACAAAAATAAACAGATTAGTGCTCGGTTTGAGGACAAGAAATGAAAACCAATGCAATATGATGAATGTCCAAAAACGTTCGCTCTTCTCTGCCCGTTCCTCGCCTCGCCATATATATATATATATATTTTTTTTTTTTTTTTTGTTACATATATATAATGTATATATATATATATTTTTTTACATATATATATATATATATATATATATAGGCGATGAAACGAATTTATAGCGAGAAAAGATAAACAGGAAGTGTGTTATAACTTCTGCATACATGAACTGATCTTGATGAAACTTCCGCAGTGTGTTCGTTGTAAGAGGCCGATCACATGGATGTGACTATTGTGAGTCAAAGTTATAGCGCCACCAACTGGCAGCAGAAAGTGTGTCACTTTCAAAATGCTTTGAAATCACCCTCTTATTTTTACCCGATTTGCTTCAAACTTTATGTGTATAATGTAGACACACGGCAGATGTAGACCTGTGAAAGGTTTATTGATATCTTAAATACTGTTGCCGTGGCAACGCATCAAACTTTAATATTCTTTTCAGATGCTTTTGAGACTCTTAACATACTTGAAATTGGATGAAACTCGACAGACACATCACATTTATTAGCCAGTAGACATGTGCAAAGTTTCAGAAACGGGCGTGGTGAGGGGCTCAGTAGCGCCACCTTTAGTCAAAAATGGGGGCTTAGTTTTAAGTAGAGTCACAAAAATCGTTATGTATATTGTTCTCATCAAGCCGGACAACTTTCTAATTTATAGTCATAAGCTGTGACCAACAGGAAGTGAGATATTTTGGTTTGAATGTGATTTTTTGTAGAATTCTCTCCCTCTCTCTCTCTGCCTCTGCGTCTCTGTGTGTGTGAGGGGTGGGGGGATTTGTCTTTTGAGTGAGATTTGTTTAAAATTCCTGTTTTTCAAGGTTTCAGGGGCTTTTGGGGCCTTTAACGTGCTCGAAAACTCTTGAAACTTTGCACACAGGTCAGAACCCGCGGCCATCAGGGCCGGGCTGAAGCTGGTACCCGGGCGTGGCAGGGGGGCTCAACAGCGCCCCCTGGAACGGGATCCGAACACTTGTCCATAAATCAAACACACTTGCATGTAATGATATGAAACTCGGTACACATATAGATCGCAGCGGGCTGAACAACTTTCGTGGTCTAAGTTTTACGCCAGCCCAACAGGAAGTCGGCAATTATGGGTTGTTTGGAGAACGCTTGCTGTGGAATTTGAAACACTTCTCCTAGAGAATTAATTAAATCACCACCAAACTCGGTGTGCATGAAGTCAAGATATTGAGGATGCTAAATTGCGGACGGATTTTTGATATCTCAAACGGTTTGGCCGTGGCGAGGACACGAATTTATGGCGAGAAAAGAGAAACACGAAGTGTTATAACTTCTGCACACATTAACTGATCTTGATGAAACTTCAGCAGTGTGTTCGTGGTAAGAGGCCGATCAGATGGATGTGACTATTGTGAGTCAAAGTTATAGCGCCACCAACTGGCAGCAGGAAGTGTGCCACTTTCAAAATGTTTTTGACAAAAGTGGGGGTGTTAGTTTTACCCACAATTACAAAAATCAGTACGTATATTGGGCTCATCGAGCCGGACAACTTTCTAATTGACAGTTATTAGCTCTGACCAACAGGAAGTCAGATATTTTGGTTTGAATGTGGATTTATTTGCAAATTCAGCCTCTGCATTTTTACCCACTCCTGCTAAGTGGTTTATTTTATTCACACCAAACTTTTTCAACATGATGAAAATACATTAAAGATGCTAAATTGTGAACGGATATTGAATATCTCAAACGGTTTTGATATGGCGAGGGATTAAAATAATGTCAAAAAAGGAATCAGAAAACATCTCATATCTTTAAAAAAATGTATTATACACCATTTATTTTTATATAAAATTATACAAATATCAGAACTAAACCGAAACAGAACTAGTTTTGGGTTTATTCAGTTTTTTCAATTCAAGAATTATGTACAAGTTTAAAATCAGCCAGAATGCGCTATTTAGTAAAAAAACAAAGTCATACATAGGGCTATACTGCCCCCTTGTGTTCAAAATCAGGTAGGCCCATTGTATATTGTATTTATACATAAATATATTAGCGATGTGAGAATTTTTTCCCACTGGTTAATCGATGTGTGACACCACGGCGGGGGCTTTTAAATCGCTAACTTAAAGGGATAATCCACTTTAAATTGAAAATTCTGTCATTATATACTCACCCTCATGTTGTTTCAGTCCTTTATGAATTTCTTTCTTCTGCTGAACAGAAAGGGAGATATTTAGAAGAATGTCAGTAACCAGACAGTTTCTGGTCTCATTGACTTTCATAGTATACATTTTTTCCTACTATGGAAGTCAATGGGATCAGAAACTGTCTGGTTACTGACATTCTTCTAAAAATTTTCCTTTCTGTTCAGCAGAAGAAAGAAATTCATAAAGGATTAAAACAACATGAGGGTGAGTATATGATGACAGAATTTTAATTTTAAAGTGAAATACGGACGTCAAGTAGGAATGAACTAAAAAAACATTCACTCTGTTCTGCTCGTTCCTCGCTGTAGACGCATTATTGCCCGTGCAGCCGTGAGCATTTTAGTTTCATTTAAAAAATAGCGCCATTTCGGGGGTGGGATTGCTTGAATGTTTTTTTACAAAAGCACAATGTTGTGTTTTATTGCAAGTGTACATAAATATATGTAAACACATTGCAGTTTAAATGATGTCCTGTATGAACAAAACGAAGGAGTAGCCTATGTTTTTATGTTTCCACTGTTCGATCGCGCCCACCCCTCACACACACACACACACTGTGCATTCCAGCATTGCAATCTTGACATCGCAGCCGGTTCATTACAGCCGTAATAAAATATAATAATAAATATAAATAGTCAACCTATTTGCAGCAAATGATAGTAGATTTTAGATCAATATATTTGTTTTCCTTACAATTTTAATTAACAGTAACTTTATTCTCATCTGAATTATAAATAATTTATTGCTGTATAAAATAATACTACCATTAAAAAATACATTTGATTGTCTTTTTTAATCAATGGAGAATGTGTGACTTAAAAATAAACAGATTAGTGCTCGGTTTGAGGACAAGAAATGAAAACCAATGCAATATGATGAATGTCCAAAAACGTTCGCTCTTCTCTGCCCGTTCCTCGCCTCGCCATATATATATATATATATATATATATATATATATATATATATATATATATATTAGGGCTTCACGATTAATCGCAATTTCCATGTAATCGCACTTAAATCGAGATCGCTTATCGCGATTTTAAAATCGCAAAGGCTGCGATTATTTTTTATGCGCAGTTTGTCATTGATGTACGGCTCTGTAAACGCTGCTCCATCTGAAAGCACTGTGAGTTTGAGTCACTTATAACGTGCATTTGAAAAAAACAACACGAGTCAAATATCTTTCCAAACACGAGAATGATTTATGAACCTCGTTTTAATAACATGCAACATTTAATAACATGCATTTACTCCAAACTCACTTCATAAGGACAGTTGAGCTCCTCCTTCTGTGAGATGATGAGCTTCTGACACAGAATAAGGCAGTCGTGCATTTATAAGTCATGTTTAATCAAAGCGTTTCAATCTTCTGACTATTCAGCTACAGCGACAGGGATTTCCTGGAATGATGCGCCGTTATTGTACTTCTGCGGCGGGGCATATTTAGCGTGTGAGCGCCCTCTGGAGTTCAAATGGGGCAGTGTTTACTACCGATCAGCCGCACTCCACTGACAAGCTGCGCTTAAAATAATCGCAGCCTTTGCCAAATCGCGTGCGGTTTTATTGCGATTAATCGTGCAGCCCTAATATATATATATTGTTACATATATATGTATATATATATATACACATATATATATATATATATATATATATATATATATATATATATATATATATATATACATACATATATATATACATACATATACATATATATATATATATATATATATAGCTGCGAGCAGCGATGGAGGGCCCAAGGCGTTAGTGTAACTAAAGGCACCAGAGTGGCGGTGCCACCGGCTTGGGCCCGCAATCGCTGCTCGCAGCTATATTTATTATTATTATTATTTTTCTGTCAACCTTTCGGGCACTTTTGAGACCCTTAACGTGCTCGAAAACTCTTGAAACTTTGCACACGGGTCAGAACCCGCGGCCATCAGGGCCGGGCTGAAGCTGGTACCCGGGCGTGGCAGGGGGGCTCGACAGCGCCCCCTTGAACGGGGTCCGAAAACTTAGTCCATAAATCAGACACGCTTGCATGTAATAATATGAAACTCGGTACATATATAGATCTCATCGGGCCGAACAACTTTCGTAATTTTAATTTTTACGCCAGCCCAACAGGAAGTCGGCTATTATGGGTTGTTTGGAAACGCATGCTGTGGAATTTGATGTACTCCTCCTACAGTATTCATCCAATCGCCTCCAAACTCGGTCAGCATAAAGTCAAGACATTGAGGAGGATAAATTGCGGACAGATTTTTGATATCTCGAATGGTTTGGCCGTGGCGAGGAAACTAATTTATGGCGAGAAAAGAGAAACACGAAGTGTTATTACTTCTGCATACATTAACTGATCTTGATGAAACTTCAGCAGTGTGATCGTGCTAAGAGGCCGATCAGATGGATGCAACTATTGTGAGTCAAAGTTATAGCGCCACCAACTGGCAGCAGGAATTGTGTCACTTTCAAAATGCTTTTGACAAAAGTGGGGGGGTCAGTTTTACCTACAGTTTCAAGAATCTGTATGTATATTGGTCTCATCAAGCCGGACAACTTTCTAATTTACAGTTATTAGCTCTGACCAACAAGAAGTCAGATATTTTGGTTTGAATGTGGATTTCTTTGCAAAATCAGCCTCTGAATTTTTACCCACTCCTCTTAAGTGGTTTATTTTATTCCCACCAAACTTTTTCAACATGATAAAAACATATTAATGATGCTAAATTGTAAACGGATAATGAATATCTCAAACGGTTTTGCTATGGCGAGGGATTAAATTGTCAAAAAGGAAGCAGGAAACCTCTCATATCTTCTAAAAATGTAATTATACACCAATTTTATTTTTATATAAAATTATACAAATATTAGAACTAAACCCTTTTTATTCTGTTTTTGCAATTCAAGAATTTGAAAAAGTTAAAAACAGGCTATTTAGTGCTATTTGGTATAAGAAAAAAGCAAACATAGGGCTATACTGCCCTCTTGTGTCCAAAAGGATATCAAAATAGTATATAGAGCTTTTTACTAGGTAGGCCTATATTGTATTTAAATAAATTTATTAGGTATATGACTGTGAGTATATTTTCGCATCGGTTAATCGACATGTGACACGAGCTGCTGCTTTTAAATCGCTAATATAAAAGTGAAAGTAAAATACAGACGTCCGCACGGACATTGATAATGGTGCACACACGTTGGAAAGAATGATACTTTTAAACATAACACTAAACCGCCATTAGGTGTCGCCAGGCGACCGTCTTAATGAGCGAGTCATTGATTCATTCGTTCAAATGATTCGTTCCAATGACTGAGTCATTCATGATTGAGACAGATGTTTATGGATTGATCATTGAATCTTTGAGTCAACCGATTCGTTCAAAATGCTGAATCATTCAGTAATGAGAAAACAAGTTGCTGTGAGATGCGCGATGGTTCTGCTGTGATCTTTGTTTAACTATTTTTGCTGCTGAAACAGAGCAAAAACAGTCAATATTGCATCTAAAATGTAAGTGACTTAATTATAACTGTTTATTAACCTGTTGTATGAAATCAATGTCACAGTTTCAATCGTGATTGTATTCAGGAAACAGTAGCCTACTCGTCAAGTGAGGTTGCTTAACTCTATCATATGTTATAAAATATATAAAAACTCCATATTTGTAATTTTTATAGTCAGTATGTTGTTAACTGGGTTTCTTTTTTGTGTGCTGCGCTCATTTGTTTACATTTCTCCTGGAGAAGCTGCACAAGCCTCAGCAGCGCAACCTTGTTACCATTGATCAGTAATACATTTATTATCAACTGTTGATTGCAACTTAAAATGAATGTAATAAAATTAGAATAATCTCTCGTTTTAGTGATTCCCAAGTTATTTTTTTTGTCATTGACGTTCTAATCAGGCTACTCTGGTCGGGCAAGCTAAATTCTCTTTCAGGTAGGCCTATTGTATTTATATATAAATATATTAGGGATGTGACTGTGGGAAAATGTTCCCACCGGTTAATCGACGTGTGACACCGCTGAGCGCTTTTAAATCGCTAACTATAGTATACTATATACTAGTAAAATACAGACGTCCGCACAGACATTGATAATGGTGCGGAGTAGAGCGAGCATTTTCAATGTATTCCTATGGATGTAGGAATTAACTAAAACATTTTATTTATGTTTTTGTGTCCACTGTTTAACCGCAACCGCGTCACACACACACACACACATTCCAGAATTGCAATCTTGACATCGCAGCCTGTTCATTATAGCCCTAATACAATATAATAATAAAAACAGTCAACCTAACATAAACGAATTACACTGCTCTGTTTTAAATAGTCAGTAGTACAATTTGTACCATTCACAGTAAGCAGAGCTCCACTGTGATGTTTCCAAGCACATTTTTGCGCGTGTGAAGAGGATGATTTTTTCCATCGATATTGAAACACGAGTGAAGTACAAAGCCTATAATAAAGAATAGTTTAGCATCCAAATACATCGCAAATATTGAAACATTTTGATTCTAATGAGAGGGTTACGTGAGACCAACACTGCTTACTTTCGTTTTTATTTTTACATTAAATTTAAAGGATTTGTTGTGGAATATTTTGAGTGTATCATAAAATCAGAATAAGGTAAGACAAGTAATATTTTCTGTCTTATATATATATATATATACGTACAGTGAGGAAAATAAGTATTTGAACACCCTGCTATTTTGCAAGTTCTCCCACTTGGAAATCATGGAGGGGTCCGAAATTGTCATCGTAGGTGCATGTCCACTGTGAGAGACATAATCTAAAAAGAAAAAATCCAGAAATCACAATATATGATTTTTTAACTATTTATTTGTATGATACAGCTGCAAATAAGTATTTGAACACCTGTCTATCAGCTAGAATTCTGACCCTCAAAGACCTGTTAGTCTGCCTTTAAAATGTCCACCTCCACTCCATTTATTATCCTAAATTAGATGCACCTGTTTGAGGTCGTTAGCTGCATAAAAGACACCTGTCCACCCCATACAATCAGTAAGAATCCAACTACTAACATGGCCAAGACCAAAGAGCTGTCCAAAGACACTAGAGACAAAATTGTACACCTCCACAAGGCTGGAAAGGGCTACGGGGAAATTGCCAAGCAGCTTGGTGAAAAAAGGTCCACTGTTGGAGCAATCATTAGAAAATGGAAGAAGCTAAACATGACTGTCAATCTCCCTCGGACTGGGGCTCCATGCAAGATCTCACCTAGTGGGGTCTCAATGATCCTAAGAAAGGTGAGAAATCATCCCAGAACTACACGGGAGGAGCTGGTCAATGACCTGAAAAGAGCTGGGACCACCGTTTCCAAGGTTACTGTTGGTAATACACTAAGACGCCATGGTTTGAAATCATGCATGCGTGAAGGTTCCCCTGCTTAAACCAGCACATGTCAAGGCCCGTCTTAAGTTTGCCAATGACCATTTGGATGATCCAGAGGAGTCATGGGAGAAAGTCATGTGGTCAGATGAGACCAAAATAGAACTTTTTGGTCATAATTCCACTAAACGTGTTTGGAGGAAGAAGAATGATGAGTGCCATCCCAAGAACACCATCCCTACTGTGAAGCATGGGGGTGGTAGCATCATGCTTTGGGGGTGTTTTTCTGCATATGGGACAGGGCGACTGCACTGTATTAAGAAGAGGATGACCGGGGCCATGTATTGCGAGATTTTGGGGAACAACCTCCTTCCCTCAGTTAGAGCATTGAAGATGGGTCGAGGCTGGGTCTTCCAACATGACAATGACCCGAAGCACACAGCCAGGATAACCAAGGAGTGGCTCTGTAAGAAGCATATCAAGGTTCTGGCGTGGCCTAGCCAGTCTCCAGACATAAACCCAATAGAGAATCTTTGGAGGGAGCTCAAACTCAGCGACAGCCCAGAAACCTGACTGATCTAGAGAAGATCTGTGTGGAGGAGTGGGCCAAAATCCCTCCTGCAGTGTGTGCAAACCTGGTGAAAAACTACAGGAAACATTTGACCTCTGTAATTGCAAACAAAGGCTACTGTACCAAATATTAACATTGATTTTCTCAGGTGTTCAAATACTTATTTGCAGCTGTATCATACAAATAAATAGTTAAAAAATCATACATTGTGATTTCTGGATTTTTTTTTTTAGATTATGTCTCTCACAGTGGACATGCACCTACGATGACAATTTCAGACCCCTCCATGGTTTCTAAGTGGGAGAACTTGCAAAATAGCAGGGTGTTCAAATACTTATTTTCCTCACTGTATATATATATATATAGATATATATAGATATATATAGATAGCTAGATAGATAGATATTTATATATATATATATATATATATATATATATATATATATATATATATATATGTGTGTGTGTGTGTATGTGTGTGTATATATATATATATATATATATATATATATATATATATATATATACACATACATACATACATAGGTGATATATACCGCAAATCTTGCGGGGTGGTCTCATTTAAAGTAATGTTACTTTTTTTTCCGATTCATCTCAGCTTTCTCTTTCTGCAAATTGTATAGTTGTATCATATAGTGTCTAGCGACATGACCCAGCACCCAAAATACTATCAAAACACTCAACGCAGCCTCCATTCATCGCGAAAGATGGATAAAAAAGTATGAAATACGGTAGGTCATTTGCGGGGAATTTTTACTTTACAAATTACAGACATGGCCGATTCGCAAGGGATTAAGATCACAGACAACCTCCGCAATTATTACAAATGACTAGAGGTCACCAGGTAATACTTATACCGTGTGAATAGGGCTTAAGTATCCTAAAAGTGAAGCTTGTTGGTTTAATTAATTGCAGCGAAGTTATCACCTCATTGCTGAGAAATATAATGTAGGTTTCTGTAGTAAAGCTGTATTATTTATAAAAGTCACAGGCAGAGGTTGAAAACCAGCTCCTGAATGTTTCTGTGTTCGTGCAATTTCTTTTCTTTTCAAAGATAAATATAAAGGTCCCACCTCAATAAAAAACTGTGAGCGAGCACATACAGGCAAGTTTGCCTCATACATTAAAAAGCTATCTTTGTGAATAAACGTGTTGTCCTCGCCTTGTAGTGGCTTAGAATTCAAAGGGGCATCGGTTATGCATGTTCTATGTCCAGATATTGGATATGTATCTGATTTAAATCCACATTTGGAAATGGCTCAGATCAGATGCGAAGAAATTGGATCTTGTGCGGATGAATGTGTTTACACGTGTGCAACAAATTTTGATCTGTGTTAGATGTGAGTAAAAGATCTGATTTTTTGTGCCAGTGTAAATGCCGCTTTAGTTTAAAATGACCTTAGTTTGATTAATAAAATAAATGCATAGAAACAGTTAATTTGTAAGGGAACCTACAATATACTTTTATATAATTAGTTAAATAGTTAGGTTAATAAAAATATAAAAAGACCTTAAGATGAATTGCTGGACTTAAAACATTTTGAGCTGCAAAAGATAACTTTGCACTCATTTCAAACTTACCCATGACATCATCTGACAAATTCATTTAAATTTAAATTATCTTATGGATGTGGCAGTTGTGGTTCACGATCATAGTGGCACCAGCTGCTGCAGTAAATGTGGCATATTCAGGCGACTTTTATATGGTTCTTTTACATTTACCGGGTTTAACCCTCTGGGGTCGCAAATGTGCAAAAGCAGCAAAATAGACTTAAAATACTAATTTATGGTCAGACTTAAGACCTTAAAAAATAAGAACAGACTTAAAAAATATGACAAAATAAACTGTAAAATGTCTACTTTTTTATGTGTCCACATACAACTGAAACAAAACATTGTGCTTTTGTAAAATAATGAAAATAAACAGGGTGTGCTTTCTGCCTCACCATCTCAGTGAACTTTTTTTTCTGGAGCACGTCTCTAAACTTACACAAAACTCAGCAAATACTATTTACCCAGGCATGAGCAATATATATCTTTATAATCATTTAAGTGTGTACTTTTAAATTATCTAATTCAAAATGAAAACAAATATTCTCTGTTTGTAATCTGTATGTAAAGAGAGAGATGTCAGTCGTTCTCATTTCAGCTCATCATCTGCTAATGTGAACACGCCTACGGAGAGCGCGCGTTATTCAAACGAAGATGATCTGAGGCGATTCATGCAAACCTATGAACGCCCACATCAACTTGATAAACCTCATCAAGTTTAGTCTGATTCATATACTTTACGTCGTCTTGTGACGCTGTGAGGAATAATACTATCGTAATAATAATCCTGGGAAATTTACTTCAGAAGTGCTGGTTTAGTTTCACTTCGAGGAGCAACGGATCCAGCTGAGGATTGTGAATAGTAAGTTCTTTATTCTTAAGTGCTTTGTTCTAATCGCGATATGGAATAGTATCTGTAAACCGCAAAAAGACTGTTTAACCCTCTGGGCTTCTTCGGTCAAAAATGACCGAAAACGTATACATTTTGAATTTTTTATTTTTTTTGCTTCATCGGAATGGGATAACACTTGGTGACTTTTGTTGTATTAGCTATGTGAACACACAAAACAAATCATGGACATGATTCGGATATGTTAAAGGGTCGTATAAAAAATAGTCACACTTAGCTTCCTCCCGGTCAAAAATGACCGACATAGGAAATGAATGGGAAATACGAAAAAATACGAAAACTCAGAGAAACTTTTGGTGGTACAAACTACAAATCAGCCACTGTGCAGAAAAAAAGTGCACAGCAATGAAGGGGTGACACTCTAAAACATCAAGAGTGCAAATAAGACACCCCCCCCCCCACACACACACACACCCACACACACAGAGAAATTAACTGGTAAGACTGAAACAGCAAATTTTGCTCCAAACTATATAAAAATTATATACTCATAATAACTCCAAAACTATAGCAAGGAGAGTCAAAAGGTAGGTATCGTTTGAAAGAACTCTTTTAAAAAATTTTGAAAATATAAATTACATTACATTTGGACATTGTCCTGCAGAGAAACTGCGGATAAAAGACAATATATATATATATATATATATATATAATTTTTATTATGATTTTGCATATCTTTCTTATTTGTCATGGAATAACTCAGGAAGGAAATAAGGTAGGAGGAAAATTCTTTTTTAGTGAAGTCCCCCTACATGTTAGCTGCATCTGGATAACATTTTTTATAATTTTTGGACAAAGGAATCAAAAGTTACAGCATTTGTAAAAGAGATAGCCTTTTTGTACAGTCTTTGACACCCCCTCATGGGCAATTTTTTCTCCATGAAGAATATCTTGTCATAAAAGCAATAGATTATGTTAATTTTGGGCTCATTTTAATTGTAATAATATGCTGTAAAAAATGAAGTGCCATTTTCAATGATCTGTGAATGTTTCATGAGCTGTATGATGTTTTTGACACATTGCAGTACATTATTTTATAGATTATGAAAAAAAAGAAATTCTATTTATCAGCAAATAACTCAGCAATACTTACGAGTTTTTCAAAGTGGATACATTCACTGTAAAGTTCAGACTCTAAGCTTTCAAATGACATCAACTTTGTGTTAATCATAATCATTTCATCAAAAATATGGTAATGAATATTTTCGCAGCTAGGTGGCGCCTGCTGGCGGTACACTCGGTTTTAGAGGGATTACTCAGCACTCTTTAGGAGTTAATAAATGTAATTTATTAACTGAGATCCTAAGCTTTAAAATGATATATAATTTGTGCTGTTCCATTCAGTGGTTGCTTAGTAATTTTTTTTTTTTTTTTTTCGAATGGGAATAAAAAAAAAAAATAAAAAAAAAAGCTATAGGCAGAAAAATATGCCTATAAATATGCCTATAAAATATATATATTAATTCTAATGGAAAAAATAGCTCATAAAAATTATATAATTAATGCAAAGTATCATAAAAAAAACTCTAAAAATTCTAAATAATAATCAGAAAATATTATAGAACAAAAATATATTTGATTGGTTATCCTGGGAAAAAATAAAGTTAAATTTTAAGGCTTCGTCCGTTTTTGACCGGGAGGAAGCTAAGTGTGACCCATTTACGAAGAAGCCCAGAGGGTTAAATTTGAATCGTGTGTCAGTGTGTGAATGAATGAATGGCACAAATGTGCACTGGTGTACAGCTGTAGTAAACAACAGCACGCTTCTGTGCTGTTTATTCACACTCGCACTTACATTAGTAAAAGCTAACCTTCATGTTATTTTTACATGAACACATCTACTAGTTTAGCTTTTACCAAACTATATTGCTATACTGAGATGAGTAAAAATCGACTGAAATATGTTGAAATAAAATGTCTTTGGATAAGCAACGTATTAAACTGCAAATTAACATTTATATGCTAATATATCATAAAAATGATATGTTACAGACGAAATATGAATGTTTAGACAAGATTTCGATTATTAGTTTTGGATAAATTATAAAGTTTTTACTGTAAAAAAGACTACTGCCACATCAAATAAACTTTTGTTCCCCAATTTCTGCTCATATGTTAAATATATAGTATGGGATGTTTTGTCAAAAATAAAGTAGGTATATTGAATTATCAACTAAGATATTATTATAGTGTTTGTTCCAATATTCAAACCAATGAATCCTTAACTTTGAAATACGTATGATAAAATGTATACTTTTTACAAAGAAAGATTACACTTGAAATATTGTTAAAATTGTAACCCTAACCTTTTAAATAAAATAGCAAAAAATATATTTACAAGGTAGATGTAAACAAAATCTTAAGTCAATATAAGCCTTCTCATTAAATTATTTTTATTGTGTTTTATTAGTGGCAAATTTGGGGAGAGGATATATATTCCAAAACTTTCTGAATATACAGTATGAGAATTAACTGTAATAAAAAAAAAAAAATATATATATATATATATATATATATATATATATATATATATATATATAATAATAATAATAAATATAAATATATATAAATATATATATATATATATATATATATATATATATATATATATATATATATATTTTGTCCTTGCATTCTGTGGTACCCTCTCAGTGACACACCTGAATGAATGGCTCATTATGCAGCTCATTATGAGGGTCATTGTATTCTCAGGTGTGAACCACAGCATTATTCATGATCATTCACACCCCCACGCATATTGCCTTTCCAAACAAAAAGAAGTCTTACAAAATTTAAATCAATCAATGTATTGTTTTATGTGAATGATTAGGCAGGATGATTTTCAGATCATTGTGAAGCAAAAACTCTAGGCGACAACATCCATTAGTCAAAAGTCTTGTGGACACTTAGTATGTGTTTTGTGGCCTTATTTCAGAAACTTTAATTTTTAGTTTTTTCAATAACCATGCATAAAAATTATTCTCTCAAAAAAAAACAACAACAACATGTATATACATGTTGCTCACATATTATGGTAGCCCTGTTTGTGCTAAATAGAGTGTAATTACACCTTTGCCATTAATACGTTTATAAGCAACTGAAAAAAGCACAAATGTCAGGGCATGTCAAAACATCTCAAGGACCCCAAAAAGACCCCGGAGGGTTAAACTTCATATTGCCCGTCGTGCACAGTTACCCTATAGGCACCGGGGTGGCGGTGCCACCTGCTTGGGCCCGTCATCGATGCATGCAGCTATATTTGTTTCTTTGTCTTGTGTTGTTTGATTAACATTAAAATGAAAGACAGCAGCAGGAATATTAGGCTGCTGTCACTTTAAAACGATGTTGTCGTTTTATCTGTACAGAGTCACCACGTGGCTACGCAGATGCGATAAATAATTCTATATTATAAATATTTAAGGCCAGACAAGTAGTTTGTTGAGGGTTGATTTGTAAAGAAGGACTATACGACATCGGTTTTTGCGCAGAGGTTTGCACAGAGATAACTGATAATCGTTTGCACCTTGGGACCTATTTCCGGGAGTGCGTTCTCGAGCCACCAGGCACTGTTTTGTGCGGATGGGCGGCCAGAGCGCGTTGAGGGTTTTCTGTTAGAAGTTAATAACTAATGATCTTCACAATTGTCACGGCCGGCTCGCGAGCCGCGACAAAGAAGGAGACAACACGTTGGATCTTGCTCAAAAGGATAACATTTATTAAGTAAGAATAATAAAATAAGATAAAGACGAGACGAAAAGCAAGCAAACAAACAACAGAATCCAAAGACGCAAACGGCACGAGGATGGGAGAGCGCGCCCCGTCACAGCCGAAGGGAGCTGCTTTAATTGCCGGCAACAGCTCCAACACAGGTGTAACTCCTTAGTCAATAATGGCGTACTCACTCCAGCTCCATCTACTAATGACGTATTCACTCCAACTCCATCCTGTAAACCAAACAAAGAAAAACACACAAACCACAAATATAACCCATACTGGGTTCATAACACCTTCCCCCATAGAAGAGGGTTTACATTTATGAAACCCAACCTTAACCCGATAACTCCCCACATTACTGTATAACACCAACTTCATCTTACTTACAATCTCCTCAGCAACTACGGCCCTGTAGAAGCAACTTAAGAGAGTAAAGCAAAGCAAGACAACACTGTTTGTCGACAGTTAAGAAGAGTAAGGAGCTCTAGACAATGCGTCTGCCACCACATTGTCAATACCTTTGATGTGTCGAATTTCAAGAGCATATGACTGCAGAAAAAGGCACCAACGAGTCAAACGTTGATTTGGGCACCGCAAAGAATGTAAATAAATAAGTGGATTGTGGTCAGTGTACACGACCAAAGAATCTGACACCGATCCCACATATACCTCAAAATGATGTAGGGCCCAAATCAGCGCTAAGGCCTCTTTCTCAATCACCGAATAATTTAACTGATAAGAAGTGAACTTCTTTGAAAAATAACTCACGGAACGGTGAATTCCCTCATCATCAGCTTGTAACAATACAGCTCCCGCACCCACGTTGCTAGCATCCACACACAACCTAAAAGGGCGGTCAAATTTAGGAGCTGCTAACACAGGAGCGGAAGTAAGCAGTAATTTAGCTGCCTCAAAAGCTTCCTGACAGACAGAAGTCCAGATAAACTCGGCTTTTGCCTTCAGCAGATCAGTGAGTGGGGCTACCACGGTGGAGAAATTCCTACAAAATCCCCGATAGTAACCCACTAACCCCAAAAAACGCATCAACTCCTTTTTGGTGGAAGGAAAAGGAAGTTGATCAATGGCCTCAACCTTGGCCCGAACTGGACGCACACGACCCTGTCCAACGACCTTACCCAAGTAAGTCACGGTGGCCTTGGCAAACTCACATTTGGCCAAATTGACGGTCAGGCCAGCCTCAACAAAACGAGAGAACAGATCTGCAATACGACTCAAGTGCTGCTCCCATGAATCACTAAAAACCACCACATCATCTAAATAAACCGCGACTCCCTCCAATCCCGAAACAACCCTATTCATAAGTCGCTGAAACGTTGCAGGCGCATTTCTGAGACCAAAACTCATAACATTATAAGAAAATAACCCCTCAGATGTAATAAAGGAAGAGATTTCTTGAGCCCTTGGGGTCAACGGAACCTGCCAGTAGCCCTTGAGCAGATCGAACTTACTTACAAATTTCGCTGCCCCAACCCGATCAACACAATCCTCAATACGAGGAAGTGGAAAAGAGTCTGGTTTCGTCACTTTATTTACTTTCCTATAATCGGTACAAAACCGATAAGTTCCATCAGGTTTACTGACAAGCAAGCAGGGAGATGCCCAGCTTGAAAATGATGGCCGTGCAATGTCATGATCTAGCATATATTGAACTTCAGCAACCAGATGTAAGAGTTTATTTGGGGACACACGATAAAAATGTTGGCGAATGGGCTCAGCATCCCCAACATCAATATCGTGCTCCGCCCAATGTGTACACGAGGGTACATCACCAAATAAAGAGACATGATGATTAATAAGAGCAACCAAGTCGGCACGTTCACTCTCTGTTAAATGGGTCAACATTTTGTGCAAATTTTTCAAAGTCTCTGAATTTTTAAGACGTCCCAACAGCACTGTATCTTCGGGGAAAGAAACCCCTTCATCAATTCCCTCTTCCAACGTAACAGGTGAAATGCTCTCAACTAACAGTGCAGGTTTCACATCTGTTATGGTCTCTAAGGCTTTAGGAGAACGACAATAGTAGGGCTTCAACAAATTAATATGACACAACTGTGTTGACTTCCTTCTCTCTGGGGTGGCAATAAGATAGTTTAAGTCAGTAACTTGTTTCACCACTACATACGGACCAGTAAACCGAGCTTGAAATGGTGAACCCTCCACAGGTAACAGAGCCAACACTTGATCGCCAGGCATAAATTGTCGTTTCTCAGTTCGCCGATCATAAAGTGACTTCATACGTCCCTGTGACGAATGCAATTGATCTTTTGCCATCTTACCCGCTTCATACAATCTGCGCTTAAAGTCATTCACGTAACTTAACAAATTCCGAGGTGGTGTTCCTTCAGTCCAGTTATCGCGGAGCACAGCCAGCGGTCCCCGAACGGTATGCCCAAAGACCAGATCATTGGGACTAAAACGAGTACTTTCCTGGCTTACCTCACGCGCTGACAACATCAACCACGGCAATCCCTGCTCCCAATCTCCCCCCAGCTCTGTACAATAAGCACGCAATAGGGACTTCAGCGTCTGATGGAAGCGTTCTAAAGCCCCTTGGCTTTGGGCGTGATAAGCACTAGCTTTATTGTGCTTGATGTGCAACAGTTTCAAAACCTGTGAAAACAAATGAGACGTAAAATTAGAACCCTGATCACTTTGCACAATCTTCGGAATGCCAAAGATGGAAATGAACTGGGTCAGTGCCTTCACCACTGATTTTGCAGTGATTGTACGGAGGGGATAGGCCGCAGGATAACGAGTCGATGCACACTTCACAGTGAGCAAATAAATACTACCTGATTTTGATCTAGGCAGTGGGCCTACACAATCGATAATCAAGTGCTCAAAAGGTGGACTAATAGCAGGAATAGGAAACAGTGGAGCAGGTTTGATCTTCTGATTCGGCTTGCCTGTTAATTGACAGGTATGACAAGTCTTGATGTACTTTGATACATCCTTCTTCAATTTAGGCCAAAAAAAATGACGAAGGATTCTGTCATAAGTCTTTCTTACCCCTAAATGTCCAGCAAGTTTATCATGAGACATCTCCAACACCAATGATCGATATTTCTCTGGAACTACCACCTGCAAGATAGGATCCCCAGCAAAGTCAATTCCATGAGGAATCCATTTCCTCACCAACATTCCATCCTGCAAAAGATAACCTTGAGCAACATGCCTAACTTCATCAGAAGACATCACACTCTCTAACAGTTTATGGAGAGAAGAATCAAGTTTTTGCTCCTTGATCAAATCAGAAGTAGAAACAGAAAAGTCATCAGGCAAGGAAATTGCTGGTCTACCCAAAGAATCAGATGTTAACCTTGGCTGTGCAGAGGTCATAGATCGAGTTACAGCGCAAGCAGTAAATACCTGTGGAAAGTTCGTGTTACTCTCGTCAGGACCCGGAAGGGGAAAAGATGAAACCACAGGAGGTGAAAAAGTCACAGGCCAAACCCTACCCCCAGCCAAATTATTCCCCAGGATTATATCCACCCCCTCCACTGGTAATGATGGACGCACTCCAATCACCACTTCTCCCTTCACAAGTTCAGACGACAACATAATTTTATGTAATGGGACAGACAGGACATTTAACCCAATTCCTCTAATAAGAACACTTGTCTCGGTATCACTCACAGAGGAAAATGGCAGCACATCCTGCAAAATAAAGGACTCCGAAGCCCCCGTGTCCCTCAGTATTGTTACTGGAACTTTTGTCTCTTTACCAACAAGCGACACGTGCCCGTAAGTAATAAAAGGTGCATACTCTCCATCTTTTAACTGGTTAACCGCTGTAGGCGATCTTTCTGAAGACAAGCCACCAGAACTTAACAATGGTGCTACAAGGCCTGCTGGTTTAACCCGGGGAACCTTTCCTTCTTTACTCTTAGCTTTGAGCACAGGGCACTCATTTTTCCAATGGCCTTTACCACGACAATAATTACAGACGCGAGCCGCGACAAAGAAGGAGACAACACGTTGGATCTTGCTCAAAAGGATAACATTTATTAAGTAAGAATAATAAAATAAGATAAAGACGAGACGAAAAGCAAGCAAACAAACAACAGAATCCAAAGACGCAAACGGCACGAGGATGGGAGAGCGCGCCCCGTCACAGCCGAAGGGAGCTGCTTTAATTGCCGGCAACAGCTCCAACACAGGTGTAACTCCTTAGTCAATAATGGCGTACTCACTCCAGCTCCATCTACTAATGACGTATTCACTCCAACTCCATCCTGTAAACCAAACAAAGAAAAACACACAAACCACAAATATAACCCATACTGGGTTCATAACACAATGGAAGTGAATCAGTCAAAACTAACTTTAGCTAGACAATAACTCTATCCTAGAGCTGCTGTAAAGCCAAAACAATCTCTGTTACTGTAATTTCCTATTATCACTGTAAAGCTTGAAACAATTCATATTGTTAAAAGCACTATATAAATGAAGGTGATTTGACTTTAAGACATGCACTGATCCAATACACTGATACGGTACGCATGAGTTGTCTTTCACGACTGTTTACGTTATGTTCATGCTGAACAGCAACACACCAAAACGTGCAGAACTGTGATGTCAGTAAGAGATTTACATACTAACAGCTGACTGGACAGAGCTGAAACACATATTGAGCATATTCATCTTGAGAAACATACATTAGCGGAACTCTGTCTGTCTGTTTTAAGCATTGTTCTTTTCACCAAACCATATAACAGAGGAGTCGTCAGATTTGAAATTAACTGCAGTGACAGTGTAAATGCTGGGCGAACAGTGGGTGGAGAGCGGTACACTTAGGTTTTTACTGAGAACTGTTACACCCTTAGTGAAAACACAAAGTACATACAGTGTGAGCGAACACAAACACCAGACAAAGAACTGAGCAAACTTAGGGTAATATATACTCGAGGAGCAGGAGAATAAAATCAATAAATAAACAATGAATAACCATATCAAATGAAATCATGCTTGAAACCATGACAAAAAAACAAAAAAACAAAAAAAACACAGAAAATAACCAAACTAAAAGTCCATGAAAATGAAACTAAAACATAGCTGGGTATTGTTCAAAAAATTTCGATACCGATACCTTGACTTCGATACCGGTTCCTGACCGACACTTTTTTTCTATACCAATTTTATGAAATCCGTTTTAACAAGATTACATTACCTCAAAAAAACTTTGGTTCTATTTTTTCAGTTGGTTGACTTTTTTTACAGACTCAGAGACTCGCAGTCTTTGAGTCTATAAAAAAGCACCAATTCAAACATTTTCTATATCCTAATAATTTAACAACATGTATTCTTTACTTCAATGATCTCATTGTTTCTGCCCTAAATTAATACATTATTTAAATTAATATATTGTTAGCTAACTGCGTGATTTGTATATGTACATTTCTGAAATGCATTAATTACAGTCACCTCTAATCACTGTAAATTGTAATGTAGACATGCATTTCTGCATTTCAAGCTGCTTTGAAACGATATGTATTGTGAAAAGCGCTATACAAATAAATTTGAATTGAATATAGGCTAACTGGGGGCAGGATATATGCCTCGCACTCAGCACACATACAGCTTGCCTTAAAACACTGGCAAAAGTAGCCTAATGATTATGAATGTGTCGAGAAAAAATAGCAAGGAGACATTTTAATTGTTTATTCATGAACTAGTGTTTTCTGAGTCGGTGGCTGCAAAGATGAAGTTGACGACGCTGAAACGTCATCTCTGCAGTATTGTGAACGCTGGCACGCACCTATAGGAAGAAATGCACCTTTCATTTGGATTATAACATAATCAGAGTATTAGTTTTCGATTCTAATTGGTTAGTTTAAAGGAGACATATCATGCTTTTAAATTGTTCCTTTTTACATATAAATCATACATTTGTAGTCTATATAAAGCGGAACTACAATGCTTGGGTCTGAATTCCTCATTATTATAGCTCCACAGGCCCCTTTTCTACCCCTTTTCTGATGTGCGTCTGAGAGCAACTCGTTTTGGTGCGGTCTCTTTAAATACAATTGAGACACTTCATACCCCGCCCCCTCTCCAGGTTGCAGAGGTTCAACTCCACCCCATTCGGCCATTTTTGTAGTTTGATAGCAGAGATACGATTATCTAGCAGCACAGAAACTTTTTATTCACACGTTATTAACAAAATGTCAACAACGGAAGACTTGTCCAGCCAGCCTTACATGTTCGAGCCAGAGTCGGAGTCGGAGCGAGATGAAAATGAAGACGACGAACCTGCAGAACAACGTCTTCATATGGATGCATCGCAATGGTGTGTTACTGTATTTACACATGAAACTTTGGTCTTCCGACCTTTTACCACCGTGTCGATTTATTTTGATTAATATGTGCGAGGGAGAGAGAGCAAGACAGCGTCTAGTTTGGAGACGGTGAAGTCTTGTTTACACTTTCGCCTGGCTCCGAAGAGAGAGAGCGCGCGCGCGCGCGACCGGCTCTCTCTCTCTCTCTCTGCTCGTTCTTTCAGTTAAACATGTGCCCTGTCACAAGCGCGGCAGTTCATCTACATTAGACGGTGTAATGAAGCGTGTGGGTCACTACATCCAACAACCGAACATTTTATTACCCTTACCCTCTCGTAACTTCTGCATCCTTTAGCGGCTTGGACTACAAAATTGCAGCGAGAAATAAAAATGGCGGATTGCTCGAAGTGTTGGGCCGGAAGTCAATGTCCTTATTTGGCAGTTCCGCTGCAAATACTGTGACGTAATAGTTCAAAAAACGTCATAGATAACAGAAAAATCGGAACAGGTTGAAAAATATGACCAAAACAGAATATAAAGATATCAACGAAGCACCCGAAGAGAATAATTTCAACTTTTCTGTACTTCTAAACACTCCAAATATACAACAAAATGCATTTAAGGGCTAAAAAAGTGGATTTAGCATGATATGTCCCCTTTAAAAGTAGACATTTCAAGCTTCTATAGACATTTTTCTCATGTCTGTGAGGCACTGTCAAGTGCTTCATCAGATTTGTTGTGTTGCCGGTCTTGGCAGCAATCAACTTGTCGCAAATATTGCATCGCGGTCTGTTGGCATTGAGCCTGGTGAAATGTAGCCACACTTCTGATCTTTTCCACATCTTTTACATCTATGGAGGTTGGGACGCTTACACACTACAGCCTCACGTGTGAGCCACGTCTCTATGGGCAACCGTGTAAGCTAGTGTTTTTCCTTGATGCCTCGCCACAGCCAATCATGCCGCAACTGACGTTGACGAGATTAACCCCTTAGGTATCAATTTTATACCGAACGACGAGCAATGTTTCAATACTCAATAGTATCGAGGCAATTCGGTCAGTACCTAAAAAGTATTGAACTCGATACCCAGCCCTACTAAAACAACAACTTAATGTGACAACCTCTCTACCAAACATTGGCTACATTCTTTACTCAAGACACTATATCTGACACTTGTCATCTGCACAGACATTTTTCCACTGGATGAATGTTACATGAGTCAAGAGCGGAAAAAAGACAAGAACTGGAAGTAAAAAGGGATATAGGAGAGGGAGAAAAAGTGACCGGGCTTTGTGAATGGACACTTACATGACTCTGCGTCTTGCTCTGCTGCTTGAGACGAAGGTTCTCTGGTGTATCAGCCACTATGGTGAAGGATGTTTTAGGGTAGTGCCTGAAACACACAGGCAACATTCATTTCAGATAACATACACTTAATAAAAAAAATGTAATGCATACAATTTGTCCAGGAACTTTTTTTCCCCCAGACCTGTTTCTGTCTGCGTTAGCATCGTGGTCTAAAGCAGTGGTTCCCAATTCCAGTCCTCGTGACCCACTGCTCTGCACATTTTGTAGGTCTCTCTTATCTGACACACTCAGTTCAGTTCATGGAGTCTCTCCTAATGAGCTGATGATCTGGTTCAGGTGTGTTAAATAAGGGAGACATACAAAATGTGCAGAGCAGTGGGTCACGAGGACTGGAATTGGGAACCACTGGTCTAAAGTACCGTGAAGATTAGGCAAATTAGTCCGGTGGTGTACTTTCCAGTTCCCGCTGGATTTCATCCTCTGAATTTAAGCTTAATAAAGCCTGAACCTCGTCGTCGGTCCATCGGTCGTATTTTTTCAACTCTATTAGCTTTCGCATCGCAGGAACTTGGAACGTTTTTAGTTCTAGGAACTCCTTTTACGGGAACAAATTTAGCTCCTACTTCAGAGTAGAGTCTAAACCAGCTCTATAGGAACTATCCATGGCGTTAGTGTACGCTGATTGGCCGAACGCACACGTGAAACTCCAGTACCTGCCATTTTTAAAAAGGCTGGGTAAACACAAAGATTATAGTAGGGCTGCAACAAACGATTATTTTGATTATCGATTAATCTAACGATTATTAGAACGATTAATCGACTAATCATCGATTATTTCACCGACTAATCAGTAAGTTTGGAATGATTATTCAGCTTTTTCAATTAGTTAAAACACTGAGTTATACATATTCTAACTATAATATAAAAAAAAGAAAATCACTTCAGCTTTTAAAATGGTTGTTTTAATGAACTTTGAGCCAACTAAACAGGTCATTCTCTTTAAGTTTTCAGATTTCTGTCCAACTCAAATCACACACAAATGCTCTCTAAGCATTGTATAAATATTCTGTTCTCTTTCAATAGAAAAAAATTAAAATGAATCAGCTGCATTACAGACAAACTTAATCTGCAAACAATTATTATAAGAATAAAATAAAATAAAAATTGACATTGACAGTTGAGCTGACAGAGACACTCATTCACCTTTCAATTTACAGTATTAAAAAGTAACTGACATGATATTCTTCATAACATCTCCTTTTGTAAGTCTTCATGAATATGGAACAAAATACAGGCAAGTGATAAGACTGTAATACCTAATAGTGTTACAATAATAAAAACAGCCCTGACTCCTAAGCTCGATCAAGCTTTATTCTATGCAAAAATAAATCACCACATTACTGTAATTATATTATTATTGTTAATATTATTGCTATTATTAGTAGTATTGCATTCTCTAATAAAGAGATTTACCGCTAGTTATTTAGCTCCAGCTGGAGAACATTCACCTCTCTCCGGCTCCTCTTGTTTCCTCTTTAAGTGCTTTAACATGCATGTTGTGCTCCGTGAAAAGCAAGTTCCGCCTTGCATGTATTGCATACGACAGCATTATTGGTTTTAAGTTTTGTGAAACTTTCACACACCTTGCTAGTTCGGATTTGTTTTAGGGATGTGCACGAATTTTCGAATTTTCAAATATTCGATCTGTAATTATTATTCGAAAAATAAAATACTATTCGAATTTGATCGAATTTATGAAGCCATAAATACTTTGTGGGTCTTAAATGCAGTGAATCCCTGATGAATCCCAAGCACTAACTCGCAGTTATAATTAAATGCACTGGGTGGCACTGTGGCGCGTGTTTAACAAGTTGTTTGTATTTGATCATAATGTCGTTGTCTGCCTCACGAAGTTTGGAATTACTAGTCGAAAATGAGGTTACTAAATGATTTTACAAAATGGAATTACTTTTGATCAAATTAATTAATTAATCTGGAGTTATAATATCATCACCACAATGAGAAATCACATGAAATCCAAACAGCAGTTGACTGAGGAAAGACAGCTGTCCATCACTGCATCACGACTGCAGGTAAGCGCAGCTGTAGTGTGAGTGATCCGAGATGATAACTTATCTAATAGCAAAATGATTTTGAGACATATTCTTCCTTTAAGTTTTCTTTGAGAGAGGGTTAAGAACAGAAAACGTAATCGGTTACCTAACGTAACCTCTGTTCTCTCTAGAAGAGGGAACGAGTATTGCGTAAGTTGCTTACGCTACGGGTAAAGTCATCTTTTCTCGAGATATGAAGCCAAAAAATTATCCTTAATTTTTATAATCTTGTCAACGCAGTGCAGCAGCAGTCAGACCTAGAGCAGGCTATCTAGCGTGCTCATTGGCTGCCCTGCGGCAACTGCAGCAGCCTATCACTGAGCCTGGCGTGACGTCACGCCCTCACGCGTCACGGCCCGTCAGAAGGGGCGTGGTTAAGCGCATAAAAGGAAGGCTCGGAGGCTGGTTCACTGGTTTTCGTCAATGAAGCGAATGAGCTCGTGGCGCGAGCACGGCGGGTTACGCAATACTCGTTCCCTCTTCTAGAGAGAACAGAGGTTACGTTAGGTAACCGACCCGTAAGTTGCTTACGCTACGGGAACACCCTTGTCAACGCTGTGCGCGCCCAGCATCCACTGAATGAGTCCCAGGGAAGTCCGGGGAACACGAAAAGTGAGAGCCGGGCAGCCAACAGAATGGCTAGCGCATGTACATAAGCACACAGTGAGGGAGTGCAGAGCGGCGCAGCCGGTCTGAACTAAACTGACACAACCCCTTTATAGTGCAGCTCAACCAGGAGAGCTAAATCGAACAGCAGTAGCCTGCGCACGAGAATGTGGGCAGGGCATACGCGCGACTCAGACTGATAAAAGTTTAGCCTGCAGGGCGGGAACTTCCAGGTTGTAAAACCTAACAAATGTGGAGGGGGAGGCCCAGCCCGCCGCCGTACAAATGTCATGAATGGAAATCCCGCTGGACCAAGCCCACGACGAGGCCATGCCTCTAGTGGAGTGAGCTCTGATGCCTAATGGGCACTGCAGGTCTTTAGATGCGTAAGCAGCCGCAATAGCGTCCACTATCCATCTGGACAGGCTGTGTTTCGAGGCGGCGAGACCCTTGGTGTGCCCACCAAACGAAATGAAAAGCTGCTCCGAGCGCCTGACAGCGGCGGAGCGCGTGATGTAATTTCTCAGTGCTCTGACAGGGCAGAGGAGGTTATTATCGACCTCGCTGCCGGATGCCGGCAAAGCTGAGAGAGAAATGACTTGCGCTCTGAAGGGAGTGCCCATCACTTTGGGGACATAACCATGCCTCGGTTTGAGAATGACTTTAGAGTCATTAGGTCCGAACTCAAGGCACGCGGCGTTAACTGATAACGCGTGTAGGTCACCCACACGTTTGACTGAAGACAGGGCTATCAGAAAAACGGTCTTGAGCGTGAGATATTTGAAATCCACGGTTTCTATCGGTTCAAAGGGATGCGCTTTCAGGGCCTCTAGGACCAGGGAAAGATCCCAGATAGGAACCGACGGGGGCCGTGGGGGATTCATCCTCCTGGCTCCTCTAAGGAAGCGGATGATGAACTCATTCCTTCCGCCGAGTCGGCGAACGCTGAAATGGCCGCAACATACACTTTGAGCGTGGAGGGGGACCTGCCCATGTCCAACAGCTCTTGAAGGAAGCAAAGCACCTGCGAGACCCCACATGTATGTGGATCCAAATCTTTGGCGGAGCACCACTTATCGAACACAGACCATTTAGAAGCGTAGAGCCGTCTCGTAGAGGGAGCTCTAGACTGTGTGATCGTGTTCACAACCCCTTTTGGCAGGTCAACGGGTATTCGTTGATTATCCGTCTTTTGACGCACAAAGGTCGACTTTCGCTTTGCCGAAAAGGCACCACAACAGCTGTACTGTCTGGGGATGCAAAGACCATTCCCCCGGGGGAACATTGTCTCTGGACAGTCTGTCTGGACCATCGTTCAGGTGACCGGGCACATGCGCGGCTCTCAGCGAGCGCAGTAAGTGCTGAGCCCAAACGAGGAGGCGTTCTGCCAGGGCGCAGAGAATTTTGGATCTGACGCCGCCCTGACGGTTCACATAGGACACCACTGACGTATTGTCCGTGCGGACTAGTACATGGTGATCCCGCAGGTGTGGGAGGAAGTGCTTCAGCGCATTCTCGACCGCCAGATTCTCCTGGTCTGACCACAGGCCATAGACCGGTCTGCCCTCGAAAAGCGCCCCCCAACCTAGGTTGGAGGCATCTGTCGAGACAACTTTTCGGTACGAGACAACTCCCATTGTCACCCCCGTGTGGTACCATTCGGCCGCCAGCCAGGGCTGCAGGGCTGAGACACAGCCCTGATTCACACTGACTCGCAGGCCGCCGGCAGTCCAGGCTCGGTGAGGCACTCGCGCTTTCAGCCAGCGTTGTAGCGGGCGCATGCGCAGTAGGCCCAGCTGGAGCACAGCTGCAGCTGAGGCCATATGGCCCAACATTTTCTGAAATGTTCTCAGCGGAACCCGGCTGCCTGTGTGGAAAGACGCAGCGAGATGACACAGCGAGATGACGCAGCGAGATGACGCAGCGAGATGACGCAGCGAGCGCGCGCTGCGTTGACAATCTGGCCGTCATAGCCACCGAGTCCAGTTCTATTCCCAGAAAGGAAATTGACTGACTGGGCAGTAATGAGCTCTTGGTCCAGTTGACCGCGAGACCCAGGCTTTCCAGATGGCTGAGAAGCGCTATTCTGTGAGACATGAGCTCTGTCTCTGACTGCGCTAGTATCAGCCAATCGTCCAGATAGTTCAATATCCGCATCCCCTGCCTTCTCAGGGGAGCGAGAGCCGCGTCCATGCACTTCGTGAATGTACGAGGTGCCAAAGACAGGCCGAACGGCAGGACGGTGTATTGATATACCTGACCGTCGAAGGCGAATCTCAAGAATGGCCTGTGACGAGGTATAATCTGGATCTGAAAATACGCGTCTTTCAGATCGAGAGAGATAAACCAGTCCCTCGGGCGAATTTGCGCGAGGATTTGTCTGGTTGTGATCATTTTGAACGGCCGTCTCATGAGAGCTTTGTTCAAATATCTCAGATCTAAAATAGGTCTTAGAGCTCCGTCCTTCTTGGGTACGAGGAAATAACGGCTGTAAAAGCCCGTCTCGCTCAGAGAAGGATGCACCTTTTCTATAGCCCCTTTGCACAGCAGCTTTGCTATTTCTGCCTGAAGCAGATGCGCTACTTCTGTATTCACCCTCGTCTCGGTCCGTGCTCGAAAGCGCGGGGGACGGCGAACGAATTGTAGCGAATAGCCCTGCTTTATAGTATTCAGCACCCATTCTGACACGCCCGGAATCGCTTCCCATGCTTTCGCACGCATAGCTAGGGGTCGAATGGTCTCTGGGTTCAGATCGCCGCACTGCACGGGATGGGGAACCTGTATCAGAGAAGATGGGGCGGCGTACGAATACGGAGGCTCGCTGACAGCGGTGGCTGGCTGGACAGCACACAACGGCTCGGTCTCTATGGACGGAGAACATTTTGTGGCTAGAAACCCGTGGCGCGAGAGCGGCGAGGGGGTTAACGTGTTTATTGGTAAGTGCGCGTGCTCGTGAGCGGGCGCAGGGCTTACATACGCAACACGGCCAGTGTTTGGGAGCTTTAAAGGATCTGAACCCCAGGACAACAGTGTAACAGAGCGGGCAGTGGGTAGGTGTGGGCACGGGATCGTGGGCACATTTCCTACACTTAACACTCGAGCGGCGCGTGCCCGCTTTATGAGAGTGCGCTCTGTGGGAGGTACCGGGGGGATCGTGCTTGTGTGTAGGGGTGAACACAGGGATGTGGGCACATTTTCTACACTCATAACACCGTCGGCGTGAGCCGGATAACCAGATATTACACTCTTTTTGAGATTTCTCTGGGTCGCCGTGAAAACGGCGTTTGTGTGCAGGCGAGCGAGTTGTGTAACTGACTCGTTGGCTGCGGTGTACACTGCTGCAGTAGCCTTTTCTAAGGGGACTGACAGAGGTGGGCGCTTTGATGGCAGTCCGGCCGCAGCGGGACTCAGCCATCTTTTCCTCCCTGCGGTTGCTAGGAGGACTTCGCGGGCTCGGGCTTCAGCGCTATCTTGGGCCGGGGTCCCCGAGGGGGAGGCGGTCTGTGACGGCTGGTCGAGCGCGATCTAGGGCGATCTAGGGCGGCCGCCCTGGCGTCGCTGCGAAGACGGAGGCTGAGCAGAGCGCTGTGACGAGCTGCGTGCAGGAGGCTGATTCTGAGAGCGGCCTGCAGCTGAGCTCGAGCGGCGGCGCAGGAAGAGATTCATAGCCTGCGACGCCTTCTGTACCTCCGAAAAGCGATCCACAATCCCGCTTACCGCTGGGCCGAAGAGACCGGAGGGGGAGAGCGGGGCGTTGAGGAACACGGAGCGCTCAGATTCGCTCAGATCCGCGAGCATCAGCCAAAGATGTCTTTCGGTGACGGTGAGCGAAGCCATGGATCTCCCGATGGCTTGTGCTGCGGATTTTGTAGCACGGAGCGAGAGATCCGTCGCGCTGCGCAGATCCGTCAGGACGGCATGTCCGGGCCATTCTCATCCATTTCGCGGAGAAGATCGGCTTGAAGGATCTGGAGCACAGCCATAGAATGCAGGGCGGAAGCAGCCTGGCCGGCGGTGGCGAAAGCGCGGCCGACGAGAGCTGATGTGGTCCTGCAGGCTTTGGACGGCAGGGCAGACTTTGAGGTGCGTTGCGACAGCCTCTTCTACCGGGGGAATTTGAGTATATCCCTTCTCAACGGCCCCGTCCACTTGAGAGAGGGTCGAGGAGACCGGAGAGCGGAGTCTAGCGGAGGAGGGGGCGCTCCAAGACTTCGAGAGCTCGGTGTGAAGCTCAGGCAGGAAGGGTGCTGACCTAGAGGCAGGCGCTTGGCGGCGGCTAGGCAGAAAACACCCGTCGAGTCTGTTGGGCGCGGGCGCCTTCGGTGGGGACCACTCGAGGCCCAGTTGGTCGACCACTTTAGTGAGGAGGCGGAGAAGCTCCGCGTCGACATTAGCGCGGGACCTGCTAGACTCCTGTGTCGAAGAGGAGGCGGAGCGGTGAGACCCAGACCACTCTTCGCTGTCCGAAGCGAGGAGAGAGCAGCTGTCGCCGATAGCAGCGTCGTCCGCTTAATCCCGAGGCGACGGCAGTGCGGGCGAGAGCCGGCAGCTGCGCGTCCGAAAAGGGGGGCGGCGAAAGGAGAGAGCGAGGCTCGCGGGAAGGGATCCGGCGAGCACTCAGCTGCTGCATCGGGCTCCGGTGGCCTCTGGGAGCGGCGCTTCTTCTTGCGCGGCCCGGTGGAGGCAGGCGGAGAGACAGCGGGAGCGTCGAACGAGGCGAGTCGAGCCCGCAGGGTCGACATCGGCAGTTCTTCGCAGAATTCGCAGCCCCCGGAAGAGAACGCGAAGGCTGCGTGGTCTCAGCCCAGGCAGAGAGCGCAAATCACATGGCGGTCCCTGTCGCTGAGCGGGGCTCTGCACGAGCCGCAGGAAATGCGAGGCATTTTGAAACAAACGCCTCGCGCTCTTTTAGAGAAGTGTGTCGCGGCGGCGAGCACACAGTTAGCAAGTAGCAAAAGGATACTATTGCCGGATAGCGAAGCAGGCACGGATGGCTGAAGGCGGCCGGCTTCCTCAGACTCTATCCCCGGCTTGCTGGTCGCTTGATTCGACGGCGGCTTCTCTCAGAGTCCAGCGATGCGGAGAGCTTCGCTGAAGAGATGAAAATCAGTGAACCAGCCTCCGAGCCTTCCTTTTATGCGCTTAACCACGCCCCTTCTGACGGGCCGTGACGCGTGAGGGCGCCAAGCGCCCTCATTGGGCGTGACGTCACGCCAGGCTCAGTGGTAGGCTGCTGCAGTTGCCGCAGGGCAGCCAATGAGCACGCTAGATAGCCTGCTCTAGGTCTGACTGCTGCTGCACTGCGTTGACAAGATTATAAAAATTAAGGATAATTTTTTGGCTTCATATCTCGAGAAAAGATGACTTTACCCGTAGCGTAAGCAACTTACGCAATACGAGAGAACCTCTCGTAAGAGAACGCAAAGTGCTGTTAGAAACTTAGAACTAGAACACCGTTATCTTTGTTTCTCTGAAACGTCTGTCAGCGCAGCGCGTTTTCTCACTCGAGCATAAATTGCTGGCGGCGCCCCTCCATGTGGATATTGTTTTTCTCAACATAAACGTGAAACAATATAAACACGATAATTATATGCTGACTCGAGTGTATGTGTAACGTTCTGTACGATAACTGGCGCAATCTGCTACTCTGCTTTATTAGGCGTTTTTTCCGTTCACGCTGCTTGAGCTTATATCCTTTTGTTCTTTATATTTTTTTGTTTACACATAGGCCTACTGTTTAATGTTTTCAATTAAAAGAAAACTTTAACATATATTGTAAGATTGTTGTGTATATTGCAAGCTTGTTGTGTATATTGCCTAATCGTAAGCTTCTTCAGAAATGGTGACAAAAAAAAAAAAAAATTACCTTAAAAAATAACGTGTTTTTCGTTAAACGTAATTTAAATAAACGAATATTCGAATATTCGAATTTTATGAACCCGAATATTCGAATGCAATATTTTAGAAAAATGCCCATCCCTAATTAGTTTGCACTCCGTCATAATTCGCGCTGTGTTTTCTTCTACCGCAATAGCATTTGTAACAGCTGCATTAACACTCTAGCACTACAGCGCCGTAGCGGTCAAATCGCGATATTGCAGGCCCTTACATTAGGTCACGTGAGATCAAACGACTACTCGACAACAAGATATTTTGTTGACAATGTCGACTAATCGTTTCAGCCCTAGATTATAGCCTATGTATTTACTCCAGAAACGAACTCTACGAACATGGAAAACAGTGATAAATGGGCCCCTTAACATTTGCATGGAGGAGAAAATCCAACGCAACTTTGGGATACCATGATTATGTATTTCTGCTCAGCTAGCAACACTGGACATCAACCACATAGCATACGCTAATAACTTATCATTACTGTCTACTTTCTATGTATAACAGTTCTATCTAATAATGTATCAAGCTTCATACCTGTGTGTCTGTATGCCTGTTTGACTGAGTATTCACTGAGTTAGTTCATTTTCGGACGCGTTTCAGAATGGACTTCACTGACTTGTATGTAAGATCAAAGTCAACAGAGTATTTTGAGACTCTTTTGCACTGATAAGAAAAAAAGCGAGCCGATCACGCCGGCGTGATTGCCGACCTCAGGGGGTTAAACAGATCGTAAACTAATGAACACTGAGAATGCGAGCACTGTGTGGCTCTGCCTGGCGTTCTCAGCACAGTCAAAATAAAGGTCCGTCGCTTCGTCAAAATAAAAGTCACAACAACAAGCGCGGCTTACGTCACTTCAGAGTTCCTACTGGCAGTGCGAATGCAACCAGGAAAACGTTCCTAGGGGAACCATTAGTTCTCGGGAAACCACCCTGGTGGCTAGTTTCTAGAGCTAAGTTCCTAGAACTACCCTGTGCAAAAGCACACTGTAAACCCAGATTTTGATTCAACTCAAAGAGATTGAGTTCATATTACTTAAATGTGTCTAATTTATTGACATTACTTGTTAATTCTGATTAAGCTGAACTTTTTCTTGTCCTTTCTTATTGTAATTGAGTTAAGTCCAATCAGTAGTTTCTACTCAAACAAACTGAGTTTGTATTACTTAAACATGTGTCATTTCTTTACATTAATTATGAATTCTGAGTAAACTGTACTTTTTAATGGCCTATCTTATTGTAATTATGTGTTTGAGCTCAAACAACTTAATATCACCAAGTTTTGCCTGTCCAACGGTAAGTTCAGAGGGTCAAAAACTAAATACGAAATCGCGAATTATTTTCCAGATGGAGTCACGGGTAAGTTCGTGATTTCTGGACGTTATTGTTGTGTCCACTGTAACCCTTTACTGTAAATTTACAGCGAATTTCCTATAGAATTGTACTGTATTTCCATAATACAGTATTAGGCTGTATCTTTTACAGAACAGCTGTAAATATACAGCACATTTCTGTTTTCAACCCGATAAATTCGTAATACAGTATCATACTGTAAAAGTATTGCATTGTGGGATTGATTTCTTTCGCGCTCAATTCAGTTCAAATGTGACGCGAGCAGACAGTAGCTACTACAGGCAAACTTGATTTGTCAGCGAGATTCATTCAACTGAACAGAATAATCATTCATGTAATCAAGATAAACAGTGTCTGCGAATCTGTGAGTAATTTTTAAGATTTTGTGAGCTTCGGTTTGTGTTTCAAACATTAGTTGCCTGCGGCGCAGCAGAAAATGGACGACATTAACGTTACATGAAGATGGATGGAAGAATCATCTGAATAATCTAACCTGCGCCTGTGACGATAAGTGGGATTTAGAGTTTGAGAAGATGGAAAATTGTTCAATTGAGTTATACGGTAAGCCAATATATATTTTTTTGCGTTCACATTTCTACATTGTTTCCACGTATTTGGTTTGATTTTGCGAACTCGGTTTACTACCACGGCCGCGCAAGCATTCACTCTGTTCCACCTGTTTACCAAGTAACGTTAACTTCGACATTTCACATAATAGGCAACATTTACCATGTTATTTGCATGACGTGCTTTATATATATATTTTTCGTTTCAGGCTTTGTAATCTGATGACGTTCCAGTGATAAAGTAAGTGCTTTTAAGTAGTGTTACAGTTATAGTCTATCTATGTGGTTAAAAAAAAAAAAATACTGTCAGTTCTGTGATCGTGCTTTTGAATCGTTGTCAGAATTTTGCTAGCACAAGAAAATCCATGTTCCTAATGTTGTTTTTAAATGTAGTATTCCTGATTGCCATGCCATGGTCCTACAACTACAATTCAAAGAGAAGTTAGACGGTGTTATCCTTAACCCTCTGGGGTCTGAACTGTTTTCTGGGCCCTGGAGGTGTTCTGACATGCTCTGACATTTGTGCTTATTTCTGTTACTTGTTACATTTTCATGGCTAAAGTCTGATTACACTGTATTCAGCACAAACTCTGCTACAATAATATGTCAGCATCATGTATGTAAAAGTTTGTAGTTTTGAGATAATGACATTTATGCGTGGTTTGTGAAAACACAAAAAAATTCTCACTGAAATAAGGTCATAAAACCCATATTGATTATTTCTTCACAAGACTTTTGAAAATTGTATGACGTAGCCTAGAATATTTGCTCCAAAACTATGTGAAAATCATCCTGACTGCTCATTCAGATAAGACAATATATTGATTTAAAATTTGCAAGACATGTTTTGTGTAAGAAAGCTTTATGCGAAGAGGCGTGAACATCATGAATATTTAATTTCTTTCACACCTGAGAAAGACAAAGACCCTCCCTAATGGCCCTATTAGGAGCTATCAGGCCCTATCATGAGCTATCAGGCCCTATCATTCTGAGCAACCTTGCACAAAGAATGAGGAGATTTAAAAAAGAATGGCTTTTTGATTGTTTGGATTTATTTACAACACAACATAATCCAAATATACACAACAAATGACAAAAAAGCACATTATTTAACACACTGAACTAAAGACAGAGACTTAACCAGTCATACACCTTTGTGCCATTCCTGAAACATAGTACATACCTTTCATTTCCAAGGTGTTTGATTTTTCACTTTACCATGTTCATGTACAGAGACTTATGTGAATGTTGAAGTCAGCAGGACTCCTCAGTGGACCCTGCTGACCCAATGAGCATTTCACTGTCCAATGGTCATGCCTTAACTGCAATCTCTAATATTGCATTAGTATTGCATTCTTCTCATGGGGATTTAATAATTTTTGACTTTTCAGTCTTTGTTAAATCTCTTTTTTGGCTTATTTTATCTGTAATAGAAAACTTGCCTAATAATTCTGCACACCTGAAAATAAGACATTTTTCATTTCCAGCCTTCATGAACAATTATATATCACTTATAAATGATTAAATACAAAATGAATAGTAGTTATTAAGATTAATATGGTTTGGAATTGGCAAAATGTTCCTGGGAATAAAATATGATCAGAAAATCAACGTGCCTAATAATTCTGCATGCCCTGTATATGTGTGTGTATATATATATTAGTGGTGGGCCGTTATCGGCGTTAACGTGCTGCGGCTGAAAGTGAAAGCTGGTGAAAAAGATCGGTGCAACATACATTATTTGGACTTGGTTTGGATTTAAGCCGTCCGACGAGCAGCAGCAAACTACATAGACAGAGTGTGTGGGGTAGCCTAACAGTTCGGTAAGTTAACACACGACTAATCCCTTCTACCACCTCAAATTCAAAACGAAACATATGATATCACTGAATATCAGCGCGCGCGTATTATTCCCAATATATCGTGGTGTAGCACATAATCTCTGTCTGCGCCCGATTTTAAGAATCGTTGTTGTGTTTCTTTTTAACTGAAAAGACATCAGTTAGACAATATTCTAATTTTAAATTTGGGGTTTCATAAGCTCCAAGCCATAATAAACATTAGACCTACTTAAGTCTCTGCAGCTAGTGTACTTAAATTTTATTTATCTGCAAAATTATGTTGTATACTTACAGTTTTAGACAATATTTGTTCTCAAAACTATACACCCTTTAAAAAAAAAAAAAAAAAAAAAAAAAAAAAAACATTTAACAGGTGTTTAGTAGGGTCTGTGTAACCTGTTCTGAAATAGTTTTATTATAATATATATCGTTATCGCAAGAGGCTGCAATGTATATCACAATATGGATTTTATGCCATATCGCTCATCCCTAATTGATAGCCTATAGTAGTTGATAATAACATAGGCCTACCTAATGTTGCCTACGGACGGTAACAGTACTGTAGTAACCTTTTACAGTCTATGAGTAGAACAGCTTTCTCAAGCAGTTTGTGATGCATTTTGGAAACAGAATTTTCATTTGCATTTGCATTTGCATTTCTGATTTGTTTATATGTTTCTGCCGGCTGCATGATGAAACAGTTTGCTTTCTCATGTCACTAGCTTTAAATATGCAACTTCGCTGCACAACGAATGCATAAAAGTGACCTGCTGGATATAAATTAATGCAAACAGATGGTAACAATCATGACACTAAACATTTGAGTTGGACTTGCGTGTGTTTTTGTCACATTGTTTTACCCGCTAGAGGTAATGTTAGTGTCCTCTCAGCCTCAAAGGCAAACATACTGCTGTTATCCACTAATGCAGCATCTGGTCAACAAATTAATTACTTTATAATGGTATGAAAACATGATATTATTCCAGCAATCAGATATCAGTGCTGATTAATATGCAAAATCGATCAATCGGTGGACCTCTATGAATTGCATTTTTAATGCATTTCTGAATAAATTCATGTATTTCTGAATAAAGTCATGGACCCAGGACTGATTTTTTTTACTTACTGGCTGCAGTAGGGTTTCTTGTCAAAGCCTTTGTAGTTCTTCATATTCAAAGTCATTTTGCAGACCTCACAGCTGAAACATCCTTTGTGCCAATACTGTGCAAGAAAGAACAGAAGAGAAAAAGGCACATTTATTGAGTAGCCTATAACTAGAATGCTGAGGCCATCCTTAAAAATATTCTTGTTTGCCGTAACCCGACCGACCCTGTCAATTTAGGTCCGACCCAATTAATTATTTTTTTTCCCACTTTTAGTCCGACCGACTTGCAGATTGTAAACTTGCTTATTACTCTTCAAACAACTAATACAAATGCAATAAAATGATATTAATTATATTTTATTGTGAATAAATAGGCCTACATACAAACGTAGGCTACGCTCTTTCTTTTAAATAAAAACCCGTGGCGTCATCTATGATTATAAGGGCTGTGTAGGCTGTATGCGAAATCGCGACACTCAGATCCACGAAAAATATGTTTTAGTAATTCTATGAATTACACTGCGCAAACCAAAAGTAGGCTAATATACCCACCGGATGAAGAGGGGTCGGCTCTCCACAGAACACATAATAGCCTATATTCACCTTATTTTATTTTTCGTGTTCGCATTTATGAGGAAGAAACAATGTTACGGACGTGAGCGCTCTGAAAGCGGCACTACAATTAAAACTTCACAGAGATCTCAAACAGGCATTTAAAACACCAAATATTACAAATTGGCATATCAAGCAAAATAATATTCGATGATTGATCGAAAATTGTATCTCTCCCCCCACATGCTCACCGACAACGCTCCGACATTAAATTTCTCTGTAGGCTTAGGCTAGGCTACTGTAGGCTAAAAGGCCTATGTGTTGTAGCCCGCAGTCATTAAAAAACGATTTAGTTTCATATTCATGTTTAAATAAAATAATATATATGTTTTTAAATTTCATGTTGATTATATGAAAAGTGAAAAGCATGAATAAGATAAGATGATCCCGAAAATATCGGAAGACAAATGGAGTGGGCAGACATGATTTTGACCACTTCATTAAGTTTGTTTTTGTAGAAAGTCTGTCTTTAAAGTGAATTTCCTTTTGTATTAATTGTAGGGCTGGGAATCTTTTACCATCTCACGATTCGATTCGATTCCGATTCTTGAGGCCACGATTCGATTCAAAATCGATTTTCGATTCAAAAAGATTTTCGATTCAAAACAATTCGATTTTATTCATAATGATTTCTAATCAGGTTTCTGATCATGATCTACTCTCATCTGCTTTGCTATACAGAATGACAAACGGAGACATTAAAGTGTCTTTTTCACATTTATTAAGTTCAATTCTCAGGGAAGTGCCTTTTATCAAAAACAGTGAAAAAATTTTTTTACTTGGTGCTTTTAAAGCAAAGTATTTATGATGACCCATAACGAACTTACTTCCAATACTTCCTATATTAATTTTATTAATAAAACAAATGGAAGTGATTTGGCAAGTCAACTGTAAGGTTACATTTGCCAGCATATGTCCCAACATTGCTGAGAACCAACAGGAAAATAAATGTGTGCTTGTACTAGCAGCATACTTGTAGTAAATTAATACAAACTTCAGCATATTCTGAATCTCTAGCATAGTAGCATTTAATAATAGACTTCTAAACAACATCCTCTTGTTATTTCCAATGAGCAATATAATCCTTCAGACAAAAAAAACATTTTGCTGTAGCAAATTCACAAACAGTTTTCGTTCAAAAATATAGAATTATGTACCAGAAGCTATCATAACGTATAATGCTTGTGGACTTATGCATATTCTGAATAATTAGTAACATACAAAGTCGCTCTTGACCTATACACAACTAAATAATAAAGAGTTATGACTTGAAATGTTTGCTGTATACCACAATCAAAAACAGCTTATACAAAGAAAGTGAATGAACATCTGCAGAGAGTAACTTACAGTCAAAATGTAACTTTTTGTGACTGGCATTGCACATTTGGCGCTCAGCCATCATGCGTCCGTTATGTGCGCGTCTCTGTTATGTGCACGCCACAAACTGTCCGCGCACGTGCACGTCCGCTTCAGAGTTCCGCCTTTTGCGTTCCGTCAATGTTACGTTATTAGAATTTTTTTTTTTTTTTAGAAAATCGATTTTTGACATTTGCGAATCGATTCAGAATCGTCCACGTCCCGAATCTCGATTCATCTAAGAATCGATTTTTTCCCCCACCCCTAATTAATTGTATCTTAATTTTAATCAATGTTTCATCAACCAATTTCCTGTATTTAATAAATAAGAGGTAGGCTAAATAAGGCAATATAATCAGGACACGGAGTCACCGGCGCGTGAACTGGAGCTGGTCTCTTAAATGAACCGAAACTCAGCGTATAAGCTACTTGCCTCACAGACCTGAGACATATAGGCCTTATATAAAAAGCATGAAATGTACACTTTTAAACAAAACAATTCAAAACGAAAGAAAACAGACTGCTCTCTGCTTATGTAGGCTGATGAAATGTGCATTTCTCTCTGGCGCGTTCACTACTGCGAAGATCGCGTCAGCATCGTCAACTTCATCTTTGACACAGAAAACACTTGTTTATTAATAAACAATTGAAATGTCTCCTTGATATATTTGACATACTAATAATCATTACTTTTCCCAGTTCTGACAGCTTTTAGGCACGTTATTGGCAGCGCACGTTACATGAATATAATATTACCGCTATAATATTATTCTTTGGTGTTCAGTTTATTCAGGTTTTCTAATTGTTATTTAATATATATATATATATATAACTTGGCACGAAGTTCTGGAAAACTGTCAGTGAAGTCCCGATATGCAAATTTGACCAAAAATTTACTTTTTTTTTTTTTTTTACATTGAATCTCGAAAAAAAAAATACAGACCGACCTACCAACCTTTTTTTTTTTTTTTTTTGTTGCTGTTACGGCAAACCAAAATATTTTTAAGGATGGCCTGATTTAACCCCAAGTTGCTACAGGGGGACTTCCCTGTATTTTAAGATGGTGATGTTATGCATTGTTGCTTAACAAATTCCACCAAGCCCAGTTGTGTGGCAAATAAAGACTCTATTTCAAACCATGGCCTCTGGAAGTTCTTCCACATCTGTTGTTTTTATTCAATGACAAACATAGGACGCAAAAGAGCATCCAATTCTCAATGTCATCACTGAAATGTCTGAAATAAAACCACATTGACAACTGTACACCAGCACAAAGGTTAATAAACGAGCAAATACTCTGCAGTTTTACCAGAATCCAGGACACTGCAGAGGAAGTGGTCCTATATATCATACATAAACACAAGACTTTCACATTTGCAATGCTCGATAAAGCACCTCAGAGACATTTGGACTCCCATTAATATGATATTGTTGGCAATGCAGTCACTTAGACCACGCTTCTCATCTACAGCCAGAAAGTCATGCATAATTTTACTTCAACTTTTTTTTTTTTTTTTTATCATACAAATAAATAGTTAAAAAATCATACATTGTGATTTCTGGATTTATTTTTTTAGATTATGTCTCTCACAGTGGACATGCACCTACGATGACAATTTCAGACCCCTCCATGATTTCTAAGTGGGAGAACTTACAAAATAGCAGGGTGTTCAAATACTTATTTTCCTCACTGTATACATATATACAGTCAGGAAAATAAGTATTTGAACACCCTGCTATTTTGTAAGTTCTCCCACTTAGAAATCATGGAGGGGTCTGAAATTGTCATCGTAGGTGCATGTCCACTGTGAGAGACATAATCTAAAAAAATAAATCCAGAAATCACAATGTATGATTTTTTAACTATTTATTTGTATGATACAGCTGCAAATAAGTATTTGAACACCTGAGAAAATCAATGTTAATATTTGGTACAGTAGCCTTTGTTTGCAATTACAGAGGTCAAACGTTTCCTGTAGTTTTTCACCAGGTTTGCACACACTGCAGGAGGGATTTTGGCCCACTCCTCCACACAGATCTTCTCTAGATCAGTCAGGTTTCTGGGCTGTCGCTGAGAAACACAGAGTTTGAGCTCCCTCCAAAGATTCTCTATTGGGTTTAGGTCTGGAGACTGGCTAGGCCACGCCAGAACCTTGATATGCTTCTTACAGAGCCACTCCTTGGTTATCCTGGCTGTGTGCTTCGGGTCATTGTCATGTTGGAAGACCCAGCCTCGACCCATCTTCAATGCTCTAACTGAGGGAAGGAGGTTGTTCCCCAAAATCTCGCAATACATGGCCCCGGTCATCCTCTCCTTAATACAGTGCAGTCGCCCTGTCCCATGTGCAGAAAAACACCCCCAAAGCATGATGCTACCACCCCCATGCTTCACAGTAGGGATGGTGTTCTTGGGATGGTACTCATCATTCTTCTATGAGAACAAGTACTTTTAAAACAAGTGCTACAGCGTTGGCTGTTGTCTACTGGCTATTTAAATCTAGCGGGTTTAGTGTCTCGTGTCGTAAATACAATGACGCTGGTAGTGATGTTTCTGTTAGGGCTGGGACGGTTACCGCATTACCGCGGTCACGTGACGCTTACCGCGGGTCTGAGGTCGTCACCGTCATCACCGCAAAAAAATTAATAAAAAAAACGTTGTGTTCACGTTGTGTCTAATGACATGGATTCATTGATTCTAATGACATGGATTGTGTCTAATAACATTGTGTCTTGCATGGATTCAAGGTTTTCTAAACAAAACTTATCATCAATAGATGGAGCAAATCCGACCTTTCGCAAGTACGCAAGTTGTTCCATGACACATAATAACATTCCATTCGTAGGCTATTGACTATAACCCCTTATTTACACTCTGTGGCGTGTTACGGCTGCGACGCGGCTACCGGAGCTGATCGCGCCCACTCTAGTCAATGCTTGTGTGTTTACAACAGCCACGACGCGGCGCGTTTCAGAAGCGTCTCTCCGCGCCACTTCAATAAAGATAGGCGCCTAGTCTATTTTCGACGGACGCCGCGTCCAAGCCGCACCGTAAATAAAAAAAAAGTAAAAGGACCTCAGCTTTTAATTGCACGTGCTTATTTAACACAATTCTCTCACGTGAAGACCGCATTTGTCAACCCTTGCGAGTCGCGGCAAGTGCACACTCACAGCACCAGAGAGTAATCTTGACGGCACTTGCAAGAAAATGGATAAGTAGACTACATAATCAAATTCACAAATATTACACCATTTAAACATTATTAAAAATACATAGGCTACTGAGTTACTAAAACAATATTTGTCAAAGAATACACTTGTATGTTCACAGTTTGAACGTTCTGGTTTCCATTTGTTTAATATCAAGATCTGAGGTGAATTATCCATTGTTGCTTTTACAGCTACAAAGCTGGAGCACTAAACGATATTCAAAGTCACATTGCATGCTTTTAACATTAAATAAAGCACATAAACAGTACCTGAGATTATCATTGTCACACTTTGTTTGTTGTTCCAGCCGCGACGTCGCAGAAAAAAAAACTGGGGGAGGGTGGGAAGGGGGGTTGAGGTTTAAAGCGGTTTACCGCAATACCGCAGGAATTTCTTGCTTTTCAACCGCGGTAAGAAAAAATCCATACCGCCCCAGCCCTAGTTTCTGTCTGACCAATCAGTGATCTGCAGTGTTTTCACGTCACATTTTAGTATCGGTACGGTACGCTTGGAACCTCAACAGAGGTGGTACCATTTAAAGCGAGCCGAAGCGAGCCGTACCGTACCATGCAGTGGAAATGCGCCATAAGTGAGCCGTATCGAACCGAGCCGTACCGTACCATGCAGTGGAAAAGCGCCAAAGCGTGCCGTACCGAACCGAGCCGTACCGTACCATGCAGTGGAAAAGCGCCATTAGTCTGAAACTTGATTGTACACTTTCTAAGATTTCAACGATCGAGAAGACTACGGAGCTTATTTCGGCTAAGGTGGACAGTTTAGCAACTTCTGTGCAACAACTCATCGCTGATGTTAAAACTCACGATGAACAACTATCCGCGATGGAGAAGGAAATGCGAGCCTTGAAGAGTGAAAATATGTCTCTGAGGGCAAATATAGCCGAGACGCAACGTTACAGTCGAAGATGGTCACTCAAAATGCATGGTTTGAAAGAGACTGATGGCGAAGACGTTAGACGGATAATTATCGATGCTCTTGCAAAAGTTGCTCCGAAAATACAAGGCCAACTTGATCGGGTGGTGGATGTAGTTCATCGTCTTGGTCTCCGTCAAATGTGAATTCTAAGCGGGCCATCATCATTCTCTTCTCGATGCGCATCTACCGTGACGAGGTCTGGAGGGCTGCCAGAAACTCCAAGTTCTTACTGGATAACAACCTTCGCATCTCCGAATTACTGTCACCTGAAGATAAAGCAGCAAGAGAGAAACTGTAGCCGAGGGTGAAGAAGGCTCGGGAGGAAGGTAAAAGAGCCATGTTCCGCGGTCCGTTTGCTTACATTGAAGGGGAAAGAATTGACTCCAATGAAACATTTCTGAATAATAGCCTAAATTAAAAGATGATGCATCGAATGACTAAATATCCCTGACTGTTTCACGAAAGGTCTACTGGATGCTGCTTCCCCAGGTTCATAGTTAGATACGTTTTTTGCAACTTCAAGACAATGGGGCGGTTTCCCGAACAGAGATTAAGCCTAATCCTAGACTAAAATTGCCCTTTAAACCAGATCAACAGAAATCTGCTTTCGCGGTCAAGGCTTTAAATAGTCCTAGATTTAGTTTAGTCCAGAGTTTAATAAGCTGATTTCCTGGAGGAAGACTAGAGTTGCCCCAGGACTAAATCGAGGCTTAAATTAAACCTACCAGGAGGCAGGTTTAACTTCAGATTAACATTGTGTTTCAAAGTGGACACGTGTATTACTTGGACACACACACACACACACATACAGTGCAATGCATAAGTTAATACACCCATGCTAAAGTGGAATAAAAAGAGGAATAAAAAATCATATTTTGGAAATTGAACTTAATGCCTTAATTTAAAATATTAGGAAAAATCCAACCTTTAAGGACACCAATTTTCTTTGTGAATGAATAATGTATCGTAAATAAATAAATGTTCTTCCTTAAAATACATGGTGCATAAGTTAGTACACCCCTATGTTAAATTCCCATAGAGGCAGGCAGATTTTTATTTTTAAAGGCCAGTTACTTCATGGATCCAGGATACTATTTGATACATTGAGAGCAATGCAAATCAAACTAGCTTTTAGGCTAACTGAAATAAAACCATGCCAATCTCTAGGTATGGTGAATGCTATGTGATGATGTGGGGCTATTTTAATTCCAAAGGCCAAGGGAACTTTATCAGGATGCATAGTATCCTGGATCCATGAAGTAACTGGCCTTTAAAAATAAAAATCTGCCTGCCTCTATGGGAATTTAACATAGGGGTGTACTAACTTATGCACCATGTATTTTAAGGAAGAACATTTATTTATTTACGATACATTATTCATTCACAAAGAAAATTGGTGTCCTTAAAGGTTGGATTTTTCCTAATTTTTTAAATTAAGGCATTAAGTTCAATTTCCAAAATATGATTTTTTATTCCTCTTTTTAGTCAACTTTAGCATGGGTGTATTAACTTATGCATTGCACTGTACATATATATACACTACCGTTCAAAAGTTTGGGGTCAGTAAGAATTTTAATTTTATTTTTTGGGGGAAAGAAATAAAATAAATCAACACTTTTATTCATCAAGGATGAGTTAAACTGATCAAAAGTTACAGTAAAGACATTTATAATGTTAGAAAATATTCTATTTTAAATAAATGCTGTTCTTTTGAACTTTCTATTCACTTTTTTTGGGGAATAATTTTTAAAATTTGTACACAACTGTTTTCAACATTGATAATAATAATGAATGTTTCTTGAGCATCAAATCATAATATTAGAATGATTTGTGAAGGATCATGTGACACTGAAGACTGGAGTAATTATGCTGAAAATTCAGCTTTGATCACAGGAATAAATTACAGTTTAAAATATATTAAAATAGAAAACAGTCATTTTAAATTGTCATATTTCACAATATTACTTTTTTTTTTTTTTTATCAAATAAATGCAGCCTTGGTGAGCAGAAGATACTTCTTTTAAAAACATAAAAAATCTTACTGACCCCAAACTTTTGAACGGTAGTATGTGTGTGTGTATATATATATATATATATATATATATATATATATATATATATATATATATATATATATATATATATATATATATATATATACAGTGGCGGCTGGTGCTAAAAAAATTTGGGGGGGGCACAACAAACTGAATTTTTAATTCAGGACTGAATGTAGGCTTATTGTTAAATAACAATTTAACAGTGATAATAATGTAGCTATCATTAGCCTGAAGTTTAGCTAAAACTTCAGCCGGTAGGGTTGGGACATAGCCAATTGCCAAATAAATCTGAATTTTTGGGCTAAATGGCGATGTATGGTATAATCTGAGTATTTAATTATTATTTTTCTATTTGAATAAAAAAAACTTGTATTTAATTTTTTTATATATATATTTAATATCTTGATCGATATTGTCCTACAAACAATGTTTATATTGAAGGTTATAAAAACAAACATAGTGTAGCCTTGCTGTCTATCCAAAAAAGGGGTAAAATCACATTACATTCTAACATTGCAACATTACAATCTAAAAACAAAATAATGTTTTTTAAAGAAGTAGTTAAATTTACTAAACCAAAAAAAAAAAAAAAAAAAAAAGCTTAATATCATAAAAATACACATGTAGGTTTGAAATTCTCTAGCACATTTATGTTCACCAACAACAACAAATATTCAACAACAAATGTTTTAGCTAAATATATTTATAATTTAGTGCTAATGTATATTTTAGTCCGAATAATTGCGCTCCTATTCTATTGCGCTCCGTCTGTTCGGCGCGCATCCACGCGGGGGCGCTCGTTCACGGAAGTATAGCTTGCAGAAAGCTCGCCCACTCTTGACAGCAAACTGGACTTTCTAACATTTACAGATGGAGAATATGTCCGTGAAATGTAAGTTATGCACTGAGGAAATTATTGGATGTCACTTCAGCTTATGGCTAAATACTAATAGAGGTACATTTGTTTCCACCAATCGCTGCACAAGTTAAGGTTACGTATGATGACGAAAGCACGTTAGTGCGAGCCCTCCCGGAACCCATAGAGAACGCATTGCAGTGCCTGCAGTTCGAAAAAAAAAATCTTTGAATGTAAGTCTATGGGAAGACTCTGGGCGATTCTCAGCCAGAGTGAAATCGCCCAAAAAGAGGCGGTACTCCACAGAACGTGACTCGGCGCTGATTGGACTATATCCAGAGGCAGAACAACAGTGAGTGACTGCTAGCGTAACTCTGTGGTTGAATGAGATAGTGATTGAAAGTCCCTTTCACACTTTGGTGGTGCGTCGCCCGATCGCCCTAATGAAGAAACCGCCAGGTGGGCATAGATTATTTTTTTTTTAATCTAGATTAATCTAGAAATTAATCTAGATTGATTAAAATGGCTCATTTGAATTCTGCCGAAGGCATTCAGAATATGTGTGCTACCCAAATAATGACTATAAAAGTAAGTCTTTGAGAACGGGTTTCTCAAGCCAGGTGGCGCATTAGACCAGGGGCTCATCTCCTGTTTCCAAAATGCATCACAAACTGCTTGAGAAAGCTGTTCTACTCATAGACTGTAAAAGGTTACTACAGTACTGTTACCGTCCGTAGGCAACATTAGGTAGGTCTATGTTATTATCAACTACTATAGGCTATCAATTAGGGATGGGCGATATGGCATAAAATCCATATTGTGATATACATTGCAGCCTCTTGCGATAACGATATATATTATAATAAAACTATTTCAGAACAGGTTACACAGACCCTACTAAACACCTGTTAAATGTTTTTTTTTTTTTTTTTTTTTTGTAAAGGGTGTATAGTTTTGAGAACAAATATTGTCTAAAACTGTAAGTATACAACATAATTTTGCAGATAAATAAAATTTAAGTACACTAGCTACAGAGACTTAAGTAGGTCTAATGTTTATTATGGCTTGGAGCTTATGAAACCCCAAATTTAAAATTAGAATATTGTCTAACTGATGTCTTTTCAGTTAAAAAGAAACACAACAACGATTCTTAAAATCGGGCGCAGACAGAGATTATGTGCTACACCACGATATATTGGGAATAATACGCGCGCGCTGATATTCAGTGATATCATATGTTTCGTTTTGAATTTGAGGTGGTAGAAGGGATTAGTCGTGTGTTAACTTACCGAACTGTTAGGCTACCCCACACACTCTGTCTATGTAGTTTGCTGCTGCCCGTCGGACGGCTTAAATCCAAACCAAGTCCAAATAATGTATGTTGCACCGATCTTTTTCACCAGCTTTCACTTTCAGCCGTGTTTACTTAAGATGACGACGAATATGATGCGTTGCAGCCAGGTGTACCTCGCGGCCGCGAATAGATTGCGTCATCATAGCCTGTGTAGTATAGAGCCAGCTCCCAACCCAACTTTGAGAATAGATTAACGGCGATATTTTTTTTATCGCGCGATAAGAGTCTCGCGTTAACACTAGAAGTCCCAGAGAGCAGCCATTTGGCTTTTCTACCTATAAAACCCGCAGGACAGCCGATGGGCTGGAAGGCTTTAGGCTAATATCCTTAATCATCTGTGAACGGTTGCTTTTGTTATGTAAACGATGTGGGGCCATGCTGAGCCACTTCAAGGAAACTTGTGTTTCACTTTGCCATCTTAGGGAGAAATCAACACACATGTTTTTTTTTTCCTTTGTTGCTGAGATTTATTGATAAAAACAGTACAAAATAAAATAAAAAAGAAACCAACCATTTGTACACATATTTACAAATAATATTAAAAAGTGAGTGAGTACATTCCAGCAATCACTCACAATCCTGGCACTGCCATGGTATCTCCCGTCTGCATTTACCACATGTGTATCTGTAGCAGTGAACACATCGCACAGTGGCATGATTGTTCTTGCATTGGTGTTTGACCTGACACATGGCTCTTTTTCCAGGGCTAGGTGTGGAGGGTTGTGTCCGAAGCAATTGTTCTTTTCTTGCCTTCTTCGCACACATATGAGAGTTAGCCAACTCTCTTGCAAGCTCCACCAGGAAGTCCACCCGTCTTTCCTGCCTTCCGGTGCATGCTTGATACAGCACCTGTGCATTCAGTGCTGCCATGTCAATCATGTTATAGAACACGGCAACTGGCCAGCGCCGTGTCCCTGTGCGGACAGTGTACTCCCGCACCATCTGGTCCATCACATCCACGCCGCACTTTGTGGTGTTGTACAGGGTGACAGTGTTTGGCTTCCTTTTGGTGGTATTATCAGTCTGAACCACGCTGTGCACGCTGCTAAGAATGTAGACGGTCTTCTTCCGTTTGGCCGCATACTCCTTCAGCGTAGCAGCAGTGGTTGAAAACACCTAATAAATAAGATAAATTGTTATTTTCATAGCACTTTTACACACAATGACACAATGACACACTTGGCGGTGTTGATTCTAAAAATTAGAAACACAAACATAGAACCACAAAAGACCTGCAACATACCTGAGTGGTGAATTCATTGCGATCTGTGTGTCTAGCGGATTGAGGGATTTCCCGGCGAATCTTGTTGACTGTGCCGAGGATGGTGGTTTTCCGGCTAAGAAGTTTATGCGCAAGTGACAGCGATGTGAAGAAATTGTCCGTGGTAACATTTCTGCCCTTGTCTAAGAATGGTTCCATCAGCCTCATCACTACATTTTCAGACAGTCTCTCTCCACTGGGACGACTAGGGTCCTTGCCAAGATATGGGAGGACATTACAAATGTACTTGGATTTTAGGTCGCAAGCCACCCAAAACTTGATCCCAAACTTGTCAGGTTTAGTTGCAATATACTGCAGGAAACAGCAGCGAGTCTTTGACGGGAAAAGCTGTTCATCAACGGTGATATGTAGACCAGGGTTGTAGGACGTGATGCAATTGGTGACAAATGATCCCCACACACTGGAAATTGCAGCAAACTTATCAGTCTTTGCTCGATCACTCCGGGTGGATCTGTCATCAAAGCGTAGGTGTCGCATGATGTCTTGGAAGCGGTTTTGCGGCATTGTTCCAATGATATGTGGGTTTCCCAGGTTTTCTGACCAGCAGTCACGTAGTGATGGAACCTTGGTAAGCCCCCGCAAGATGACAATTGCAATAAATGCCATTAGTTCAGGGTGGGCCATGAACCAATGAACATGCTCCGTTTCCTGTGCATGTTGAATAGTCCATTCTTGAATGCTATGAAGCATGTCAAGAGTGATGAAACACAGGAAGCTCTGAAGGCGACTCGAGATACTTTTCCTGGCCTTAGCCGTTGGCATCCATCTGCAGCGTACGCTTTTATTGGGGTGAAAGGGAGACGCGTCCCCACCTGTTCTTCACGCCACACTGTGCCATCTTTCGCTGTCTCTGTCAGGTCAGTCCCCAAACAGGCTCTCTTTTTTGGTTGAGGAGCAGTCTCCTCATCTGCAGTGTGAACAAATTCAAATTGTGAGCAATGGAAAAGTCAAATGATATCACAAATGCATGCATAGATACTAATAATAATTCCAGTATCTCCTTCTCTGTATCGGAATAATGTCTGAAATATCTTCCTAAATAAAAAGATACAACTAAAGCAAAGAAACAACTAATAATGTTTTGCACTTCAGATGGCAGTGAATGTCTGCTAAGTAGTACAAACAAAAAAGTGGACAATACAAAAAAGGCAGAGTAAATATTTATGTCACTCCACTCTGCTTTTTTCGTGTTTTCCACTTACTGGTTTGAAATTGGAAATAATATGAAATGAAACTTAACCTGAAGACAGATCAGACAGCTCTGAGTCCGAATCCAGCTGAAGTTCTATGTCTTCTCCATCTGAGTCACAAGGGTTTACTTCACTCAGGATCATTTCCAAGGCCTGCCGAGTGGTGAGTCTTGTCTGCATTTTCTTTTCTTGGAGAGGAGGTTCGTACACCACAGAATTCTTGAGGGCACTGAAGTAGTAGGCTATGTGCAGTGAGATTTTACCCACCTCAGCACAAAACCTCTCATTTGAGAGCAAGCTGCATGCAATTAGATGTGCTAATTCATACCTGTTTACACCTGGGCAAGACCCTACATGCCAATGTGAGACTTGGTCAATCAAGTTCTCTGCTTTTAGCAGCCCTCCCTCCCCCACATATACAAACAAGCCACCAGCAACCATTCACACACACACCCCCAACCCCCCTGCAGATTGCTCAGGTAATGACCACATTTACACATGAATTGATGCTAATGATAGCCAAAAGACTAACCAGTTAGCATCCACTTGGCTAAAGGAGGGTTACAAAACTCTGGGACTTCTAGTGTTAACGCAGCACGTTAACGCCGATAACGGCCCACCACTAATATATATATATATATATGAGAGATGCAAACAGACTTCCAGCATTTCTTTTATTTTATTCCATAGCTGGTGTGTGCAGTTTATTTAGCTTGCTTAAAATAATTCTCTTGTTTAGTAACTTTTATTTTTTTTTGATTGCAGTCTTTTTCTGATTCCATTGTTTCCTTGGATTTGCTTCTCAGTTCCATGCAATTTTAAGATTTTCTTGGTTCATTCCATGTTTTATAGGCAACCTCTATCATTCTAATTCAGATTAGCACAGTTGGTTTTAAATTAATCTGGTTTATTTTAGTCCAGGACTCCATAGTCCAGGTGTAACTAATCTGTGTTACAGAAAGCCATTTTTTAAGACACGATTAACTATTCTAGATTAAGGCCTACTCCTGTCTTAATTTAAACCCTGTCCGGGAAACCGCCCCAATAGGTCTTGGAGTGGGGCTTTGTAAAGTAAGCTTCATCGTTCTTTTTTCTTGTTGATTTATTTACTTTTTTTTTTTTTTTAAATGTATGGACTTCAAGTTTTATTCTTTGAGCATAGCATCTTTGAATGTAAGGGGTATTCGCGAAAACACGAAGCGTAAGGCTTTATTTATTTACTTTAAACGGAGTGATGCTGACATTATTTTCTGTCAGGAGACACATTCTACGGACTTGGATGTGAAATTTTGGACATCTATTTCGGTCATGGATCTTCACAGTCACCAGGAGTTATGGTTTTGTTGCACCGATTTAAATGAGACGTACTTAATTCTGTTGCAGATGAAAATGGAAGATGGATAGTCTTGACTGTTAAATTGGACAACACAACATTTATACTTTGTAATGTTTACGGTCATAATTCCAGAGTGTTAAATAAGACCCTGTTTGCCAAAGTTTCTGGATGTTGTTCAGTCTAAACTTAGTAATTTCCAGGCTCCATATGTTATATGTTCAGGTGATTTCAATGAATGCATGGATGATTTGATTGATAGATACCCTGATCAAGGTGGTTCTTGTGGTAATTGTGGTTCCTCTCAAGGTGCTGTTCAATCCAGTGTGGCATCTCTTTGTGCCAACTTATTACTTGCTGATGCTTGGCGTTTCTATAACCCTGGAAAGTTAGAGTATACATGGTCTAACAAAAACAAATCTTTGCAGTCTAGAATTGACTTGTTTTCAGCTTTACATCATGTTAAGGAAATTGTTCATAGTTATGCCCCATTAACCGACCATAAACTTAACTCTTTAACTCTTACAGGCTCAGAAAGGATTTCTAGCCTTAGAGGGTACTGGAAATTTAATAATAATCTTCTTAAAGATGATAACTTTAATGCTTGTGTTAAAAATATTGCCAAAGATGTTTTGGAGAATTAAACAAAGGATTTAAAAATAAATGGTAATTTTTTAAATATAATGTCAGAAAGATTGCAGTTAAACGCAGTAAAGAGTTAAAAAAAATAAACAAACAAAAGGAAATATAATTACTTGATAATTTAGGTATATTGGAACAGAAGAAAATTCTAACTAAAGAAGATGAAGTTGAATTAGCTCAAATTCAATCTCAACTAGATCTGATCTACCTTGATCTAGCTAAAGGTGCTTTTATACGTTCAAGGGCAAAATGGCTAGAAGAGGGTGAAAAAAATACCAGCTATTTTTTCGCTCTAGAGAAAAGAAATCTTAAAATAAATACTTTATCAGCTCTAAATATTAATGGAAGTTCTTACAACCCTAAACAAGACCCTAAACAAATATCTGATTCAGTTTTTTTCTTTTTATAGTAATTTATATAACTCTAAATTTGATCAGCTTAATTGTAAAAAATTCATTAAAATAATTCATCAGACCATTCCTACTATTGATAAAGAACTTCATGATTTATGTGATTCAAACATAACTCGTCTTGAGGTTAAAGATGCCCTTTTTAAAATGAAAAAAAGGAAAGCACCTGGTATAGATGGGCTGACAATAGAATTTTATTTACATTTTTGGGAACAAATTGAAAATGCTCTTTATAATATGTTAATTGAATGTATTAATAGTGGCGAAATGTCTGCTACCATGAAACAGGGAGTTATTTCGTTAATTGCCAAACCTGATAAAGACCCACATCTCGTAGGAAATTGGAGGCCGATCTCCCTTCTTACAGTTGATTATAAACTAATTACTTCGGTATGCTAACAGATTACAGAAAGGGTTAAATAAAATAATCAGTGAATATCAAACAGGCTTTCTAAAAGGTCGTCATATAACTAATAATATTAGACTAGTGCTTGACCTTTTGGAATATGCTGATAGTGTGGAAGATGGTGCTATCATTCTTTTTTTGGATTTTTTTTAAGGCGTTCGACACCGTTGAACACAAATTTTAGTTTAAAACTATAGAACTTTTTGGTTTTGGGAACAATTTTCTAAATATTGTTAAGATGTTCTACACTGATATCACTAGCTCCGTGATTCTTAATACCTCCACCACTAAAAGATTCAATATTAATCGCGGAGTGCGTCAAGGTTGCCCAATCTCCCCTTTTTTATTTTTGTTAGTAGTTGAATTATTATCAATCAGTATTGTCAATAATGATGACAAGGTCTTAAAATTTTTGATAAGGTACTTAAGATATCCCAATTGGCAGATGACTCTACTAACGTATCCTTTATTCCTCATGCTATTTCCTTCATCAATCATTTTTCAAGGGCTTCTGGTTTAACATTAAATTTATCTAAATGTGAAATCCTCCCTCTACACACTTTAAATGATAAACATATAATGAACATTCCAGTAAAATCCTCTGTCAAATGCTTAGGAATTTTTGTTACAAAAAAATTTCATGAAAGGCAAAACCTACATTTTTCCTCTAGATTAAAGAAGACAGAAGTAGTGTTAAATTGCTGGTTACAACGTGATCTTTCCATTTACGGTCGTGCCTTATTATCCAAAGCGGAAGGCTTATCTCGATTTGTTTATCCCGCTCTATCACTGCACGTTAAAGATTCTAACTGCAAAAATATTAATAATTTATTCTTCTCTTTTATTTGGAAAAATAAATCCCAAGGACTTAAAAAAAGGGTTCTCACTAATAAGAAGGCTGAAGGAGGTCTGGAGATGCTTTATTTTGAGGATGTAAATAAGACCTTTAAGGTTAACTGGCTTAAGAGATGTTTGATCACCCCTAACTCTCTTTGGAACCATATTCCTCATAGTCTCTTTAATCAAATTGGTGGCTTGAAATTTCTGTTAACATGTGATTATAATATTTCTAAAATCCCCCTCAAATTATCCAAATTTCATCAGCAAGCTCTTCTCGCTTGGAAAATTTGTTACTGACACAATTTCTCTCCTCACACCTCTTTCATTTGGAATAATGGAAATATAACTGTGTCAAATAAATCCTTGTTTTTAACAAATTGGTTCAACAGAGACATTAATCATCTTATAAAAATGTTTGACAATTCTGGGAATCTTTTAACTTACGAACAATTCATGTCAACTTACAATTTTCCCGTACAGTTCAGGGAATTTAATTCAGTTATTAAAGCTATTCCTGTAACACTTCGTCAACTTGTCAAATGTCATATTTGTTACAATTCTTTATCTGTGAAAACCCAAATTTAATTTTAGAAGGTGTTGAGGTATTTGAGAAAAAATGCAGTAACAAACATATTTGTAGTATTTTCCAAAAACAAAACAAAATATCTCCTAGAGGGAAATTTTTCTGGAACTCTAAGATTGAAAATATTGACTGGAGAAGAGCTTGGTTAATTCCTTTCAAATACTGTATTAATAATAAAATAAAATAAATACACTTCAAAATTCTACATACCATTTATCCTTCTAAATCTTTAATATCAAGATTCTCTGATATTGATGATATGTGCTGTTTTTGTAATAACGAGAAAGAGATACTGACTCATTTATTTTTTGACTAATGTCGTGAACCAGTTTTGGACTGATTTGGCAGATTTTATATTTAATCTGATGAATATTAATTATTGCTTTACTTTAAAGGATGTTACCTTGTATTATGAAAATAAAAGCAATAACGATCTGGAATTTATTGTTAACCTTTTTATTTTATTAGCAAAATTTCACATACATAAACAAAAATTTCTTAATGCATCTCCTATGTTAAATTTGTTTTGCTCTGACTTTGAATTTAATATTTCTTCAATAAGACTGTTAAAAAACAAAAAGTCTGTGAAATATTTAAAATGCTATGATACACTCTTCAATACCCCTGGTATTTTGTAATATCCTTATTTGGTCAAATTGAATGTGAGCTATGTTTTTTTTTTTTTTTTTGTCTTGATTGTTTATATTTTGTGTTATTATTTGTATGTTACGTTTTCTGCAGCAAAAAAAAAAAAAAAAAAAAAAAAAAAGATATAAGCGGACACTGTAAAACAAACCACAATAGCATGTCCACTTAATATAGTAAGAATAAAACTGAAAGAAATGTGCAATGCAGTTTAGGCCTATATGCCAGGGGGTCATAAGAAGCCAAAACTAACAAGACAGTCATCAGTCCTATTACACCCTTATAAAAAATGTCTTTGACAGTCTAAGAGTCTCTTTAATTGATTTATGGACAATTAACTAACCCCAACAGGCCTTTAAAATACATCGAATTGTAAACCGCTAACAAGGCTACGCCTACGTATTTTCTTAAACAGTTAAGATAAATAATATAAATCAATCAAGATCATGTAATAAAACACACGCTCGTTACAAATGATTGTTGTATTCCAACACTATTAGAAAAATCCCGAGCATGTTGCAGTATGCATCTATATGTAAGTTAGCCTACTGAATAGTTTGTTTCGTTTATAGCAATGTGTTGATACAGGAAGTTGAAAAGTGAAGCCAACTCAGTGATAAATTAGGCAAAACATGTTTAAACTGATGTCAATGATTTGCGCGCACGATTTGATAATCATTATTCAATACAAATTTATTATATTAAGACAACATAAGCATCACTCACCTTGTCCAAACAATTAACTTTTTCTGTAGGGTACACAATCTTGTCACATCTGCTACACAACGGGTTCATGATGGTCAGCTTGCTTTTGGTTTCCTTGAATGGTTCTAAAACAATTGGCCAAAAACACTGATCGATCTATATAGTGGACCAAAAAATACACGGAAGAGAATGTTTGATATGCCACCGTGTGCTATCACCGCCAACTAACCGCTCTGATGGACGCGTTCCTATTCCTAAATCACGCCTCACGAACGCATGTAGTGGCGATGTGCGATTCATAAAAGAATCGTTTATTTGAGTCGGATCTTTTCCATGAATCGATTGAACCGGCGCACAAATCCGGCCGTAGCGAACTCTTTGGGGCGGTTTCCCGGACAGGGTTTTAATTAAGCCAGGTGTAGGCCTTAATCTAGAATAGTTAATCGTGTTTTAAAAAATGGCTTTCTGTAACACAGATTAGTTACACCTGGACTATGGAGTCCTGTACTAAAATAAACCAGATTAATTTAAAACCAAAGTCTGTGCTAATCTGAATTAGCATGATAGAGGTTGCCTATAAAACATGGAATGAACCAAGAAAAGCTTAAAATTGCATGGAACCAACTGTGAAGCAAATCCAAGGAAACCAATGGAATCAGAAAAAGACTGCAATCAAAAAATTGTTTACTAAACAAGAGAAAATTATTTTTTAAGCAAGCTAAATAAACTGCACACACCAGCTATGGAATAAAAGAAAAGAAATGCTGGAAGTCTGTTTGTAATATATATATATATATATATATATATATATATATATATCAACGATGCACCTAGAATCAATGGTGTTCATTAACAATGAATGATTTTCATTTAAAATTAATTATTCAAAAATCCTACAATTAATACTTCTTGTTTATTCCTGTGATTTACATAACATAACTTTTGTGTACATAGAAAAAGTCTTAGATCTTTGAGTTCATGAAAAATGGGGGCAAAAACAAAAGTGTTGCGTTTTGTTCAGTGTATATGAAGAGTTCAGATGCAAAAGCCTCTAACTGTCATCTGAAATTTTCTTCTAGAATGATCATTTTTATCAAGCTTGTATGTTTAAGTTCAGTAATTTCACTTAAATGACAATGAAAATTACTTACTTAATTGACAATTACTTAATTGTCATTTAAGTGAAATTACTGAACTTAAATATACAAGCTTGATAAAAATTATCATTCTAGAAGAAATTTTCAGTTGGCAGTCAGAGGCTTTTGCATCTGAACTCTTCATATGTATGTGTGTTGTGTGAGTGTGTGTGTATCCAAGTAATACACATGTCCACTTTAAAACACAATGTTAATCTGAAGTTAAACCTGCCTCCTGGTAGGTTTAATTTAAGCCTCAAATTAGTCCTGGAGCAACTCTAGTCTTCCTCCAGGAAATTCAAGTAGAGGTAACTGCAGGCTGGAGCAATGGGTGTGCCACATAAGGTCGGAAAGGAATGGGGCGTGCCATGAAGAATGGGGCGTGCCGTAAGGTCTTTACAATTGGACGTGAAAAGCTTCCTGATCCGCATAAAAGCGAGCCATAAACTTAATCACTATTGGCCAACAAATAATTATACAAGACCAAATACATTTATTTCACTGCAAAAATAGCAATAATGATATTGAGAATATATTCAAAAGTACGTTACCTTCGAAACCTTCTGTATGGCGCGGGTTACATGACGTCATCACCACCGCGTATTTATTTGTATTATGTTCATTTTATACTTCAGTTGTTAGTTATTCTCTGGTTTACACATTTTGAGCTGTATTTACAATGTCTTGTATTCATCTTGTTTTTTTATTGCATTACACTTGAAATGTCTGTACTTGAACTAAATAATAAAATAAATAAAAATCATTAAAAAACAAATTAAATTATTATTTTAAAGATAAAAATGTCTCCTGACACTATTAAAGTCATACTAGTTTTGTACTTTCATTTAAAGTACATACAAACTAAAAGTAATGTTATTTTTATAATAATGGTACAGCAAATGTTTTTGCTGTATAAAGGCATACATATATACGTGTTTGATCAAACACTCACCATATAATTATAAAATGAAGTAAAAACGGTTTAAAAAACTTCTTTTAAGTGACATTAATCAATTAAGCAAAACAAACACCATTTTATCCCAAAAACATTTATTCAGTTGTCATTTTTACAATACATTTTTTGAAACGTCAATTGAATTTGTCATCAAAGGCTTGTGTTCTAAGTCAAAACTCATTCTTTCACTGATTCATACTATAGTAGCAGTCCATAGAACAGAAGCCATCAAACTCTCTATCTGAATAGAACGCAGTGAAGACCCCCTTCTTTCCACTGCCGCAATATCCAGTGGTGTTTTTGTACAGTCATGGTCAAAATTGATGGCACCCCTGATAAATATGATAAAAAATGGCTGTAAAAAAATAAATCTGCATTGTTTATCCTTTTGATCTTTCCTTAAAAAAATGCGCAAAAATCTAACCTTTCATTGAAGTAAAAGAATTGAAATTGGGGGGTAAATCACATTATGAAATAAATGTTTTTCTCCAAAACACGCTGGCCATAATTGTTGGCACCCCTAGAATTTTTTATGAGAAAAATATCTCTGAAGTATATTCCCATTAATATTTACATTTTTAAGCACACCAGGGGGACTAGGAACATGAAATTGTCCAGCTATGACTTCTTGTTTCACAGGAGTTTAAATATGAGGAAACACAAAGGCCAAATTCCCTTAATCATCCATCACAATGAGTAAAACCAAAGAATATAGTTCTGATGTGCAGAAAAAGATTGTTGAGCTTCACAAAATAGAAAGTGGCTATAAGAAAATATCTAAAGAATTGAAAATCCCCATTTTGACCATCAGGGCAATAATTAAGAAGTTATAATCAACTAAAGATGTTACGAATCTGCCAGGAAGAGGACGTGTGTCTATATTGTCTTAATGGATGGCGAGGAGGAAAGTTTGAGTGGCCAAAGACTCTTCAAGGATCACAGGTGGAGAATTGCAGAGATTAGTTGAGTCTTGGGGGTCAGAAAGCCTAAAAAATGTTTATCAAACAACCCCTACATCCCCACATGTTGTTTGGGAAGGTTTCAAGAAAAATCCTCCTCGATCCTCCAAAAATAAACTCCAGCATATTCAGTTGTCAGACACGACTGGAACTTCAAAAGGGACCGGATTCTATGGTCAGATAAAACAAAAAAAAAGAGGCTTTTTGGCAGAAAACCCAGCAGATGTGTTTGGTGCAAACAGGGATGAAGAGTCCCCCATGCCTACGGTTAAATATACTGCTGGATCTTATATGTTGTGGGCCTATTTATTTGCTGGAGGTCCTGGACATCTTGTTCAGATACATGGTATTATGGATTCTAGCAAATACAAACAGATAAAAAATCAAAACCTGACAGCCTCTGCTAGTAATCTTATAATGGGCCGTGGTTGGATCTTCCATCAGGACAACGGTCCAAAACAAACATCAAAATCAACACAAAAATGGGTAACTGAGCACAAAATGAAGCTTCTGCCATGACCGTCCCAGTCCCCTAAACTGAACCATATAGAAAATGAGTGGGGTGAACTGAAGAGAAGAAGCACCAACATGAACTTGTGAATCTGAAGGATCTGGAGAGATTCTGTATGAAGGAATGGTCTCTGATCTCTTGGCAGGTGTTCTCCAAACTCATCAGGCATTATAGAAGAATACTCAGATCTGTTATCTTGGCAAAAGGAGGTTGCAGAAAGTATTTAATAACAGGGTGCCAACAATTATGGCCAGCGTGTTTTGGAGAAAAACATTTATTTTATGTTATGTTTATGTTATGTTTATATAAATGTGATTTACCCCCACTTAAAGTTAAGTTCTTTTACTTCAATGAAAGGTTAGATTTTTGTGAATTTTTTGAATGAAAGATCAAAAGGATAAACAATGCAGATTAATTTTTTACAGCCATTTTTTATCATATTTATCAGGGGTGCCATCAATTTTGACCATGACTGTATATATATATATATATATATATATATATATATATATATATATGAAGAGTTTGGTTCCAAAACGCGATAAACGCCATTTAAAAAAAAACTGAGTTCCCGCAAAAATCAGTATTGTATAGGGTCGTTATTGAAAAGTCAATATTAAATTTTACGTAAAATGCTCGTCCATAACGCCCCCATAACGGGATCCGAACACTTGTCCATAAATCAGACACGCTTGCATGTAATAATATGAAACTCGGTACACATATAGATCTCATTGGGCCGAACAACTTTCGTGCTCTAAGTTTTACGCCAGCCCAAGAGGAAGTCGGCTATTATGGGTTGTTTGGAAACGCATGCTGTGGAATTTGATGTACTCCTCCTAGGGAATTCATCCATTCGCCTCCAAACTCGGTCAGCATGAAGTCAAGACATTGAGGATGCTAAATTGCGGATGGATTTTTTATATCTCGAACGGTTTGGCCGTGGCGAGGACACGAATTTATGGCGAGAAAAGAGAAACACGAAGTGTTATAACTTCTGCACACATTAACTGATATTGATGAAACTTCAGCAGTGTGTTCGTGGTAAGAGGCCGATCAGATGGATGTAACTATTGTGAGTCAAAGTTATAGCGCCACCAACTGGAAGCAGGAAGTGTGTCACTTTCAAAATGCTTTTGACAAAAGTGGGGGGGTTAGTTTTACCCACAGTTACAAAAATCAGAACGTATATTGGTCTCATCAAGCCGGACAACTTTCTAATTTACAGTCATTAGCTCCGACCAACAGGAAGTCAGATATTTTGGTTTGAATGTAGATTTTTGGGATATTTCAGACTCTGAGTCCTCCTAAGTGGTTTATTTTATTCACACCAAACTTTTTCAACATGATGAAAATACATTAACCCTCTGAGGTCGGCAAACGCGCCGGCGCGTTTTGCTGGATTTTCTTCACATTGTAGCACTATCAACTTAAATTACTCCGTCATTTATGGTCATACAGAAAAAAGAAATATAAAAAAATAATCTGTGATATTTCTACTTTTGTATGTGTCCACTTACAATCAAATCAAAACATTGTGCTTTTGTAAAATAAAGAAAATAAACAGGGTGTGCGTTCTGCCTCTCCGTCGCGGTGAACTTTTTTTTCTTGAGCACGTCTATAAACTGAAACAAAACTCAGCGAATACTTGTCACACATTTATGAGCCATATACCTTTATAAACATTTAAGTGTGTACTTTTAAATGATCGGATTCAAACTGAAAACAAATATTCTCTGTTTAAGTAATTTGTATAAAACCAACAAGATGTCCAGCTTCTCAAACGCTTCCTAATTATTTTTTATTTGACCACGCCCACTCGCGCAAAAGAGATTCACATGCAAATCTCCACATGGAACGCGAACGCACTCATTACCTCAAAACCAAAACACCAAAACATTTCACAAGTCTCTGCTTTTCGTCGAGTTTGAAAGACGCGCCGTGAGCTTACATTGGATTTACCTCAGAAGAAGAAGAACGCGATTTGAAGACAAGAAAGATGTAAGGTAAGAAATTCTTACATATTAGCTTGTTATTGTTGCATAAATTTCACATTGCAGTTGAACTGTTGCTAGATATATGGTGAATATTATAATATTTAGACCCGTGTTTACTGTTACTGTGTTTGTGGATATCTGCTCAAACGTAGATATGTATATGGTAACCATAATGTTTTATATTTGAGCGCGATCGCGTTTGAATGTATCATATTTTGGATCGCGATCGCGTTTGAAAAGCAAAACGCACCAAACGGCTTCATGTTTTTACTTTTATCTCATTTCATATCATCATAACGAATGGAAACATATGAAGTAACATGATAATCAATATATTTTCTCTAGCTTAGTTGTTACTGAAATCTTTTGGAAGATTTATAGGCTGCTATAGGTTATTGTTATTATTATTTTATGCAGCACTGCGCATAGCCTATGCTTACAAGGCACAACAAACCTGGTGTTCATTATATTATATATTGTTGGAAACATTTGTGTGTGTGTGTGTGTGTGTGTGTGTGTATTCTGTGAATTTTAAAAAGCAATTTTAACCAGAAAAATCTAAAATTTATTCCCAAAATCGTGCAGGCCTTTCTCTTGATATCAGTATGTTCACTTTTTTTTTCTTTCAGGGCCCAGATGCCACTGAGTCCTGCTGACTTCAACATTCACATGAGTCTCTGTACATGAACATGGTAAAGTGAAAATCAAACACCTTGGAAATGAAAGGTATGTACAATGTTTTTAGGAATGGCACAAAGGTCTCTGTCTTTGGATCATTGTTTTCAATAAGTGCTTTTTTGTCATTTGTTGTGTATCTTTGGATTATGTTGTGTTGTAAATAAATCCAAACAATCTAAAAGCCATTATTTTTTTAATCTCCTCATTCTTTGTGCAAGGTTGCTCAGAATGACAGGGCCTGATAGCTCCTAATAGGGCCGTTAGGGGAGGGTCTTTGTCTTTCTCAGGTGTGAAAAGCTTACATATGAATGACCTCCCGCATAAAGCTTTCTCACACAAAACACGTCGTAAAAATTTTTTAATCAATATATTGTCTTCTCTGAATGAGCAGTCAGGGTGATTTTCACATAGTTTTAGAGCAAATATTCTAGGCTACGTCATACAATTTTCAAAAGTCTTGTGAAGAAATAATCAGTATGGGTTTCATGACCTTATTTCAGTGAGAATTTTATTTTGTATTTTCACAAACCACGCATAAATGTCATTATCTCAAAACTACAAACTTTTACACACATGCTGCTGATATATTATTGTAGCAGAGTTTGTGCTGAATACAGTGTAATTAGACTTTAGCCATGAAAATGTCACAAGTAACAGAAATAACCACAAATGTCAGAGCATGTCAGAACACCTCCAGGGCCCAGAAAACAGCTCAGACCCCAGAGGGTTAAAGATGCTAAATTGTGAACAGATATTAAACATCTCAAACGGTTTTGCTATGGCGAGGGCTTAAAGGAATGTCAAAAAAGGAAACACTAAAAGCCTCATATCTTCTAAAAATTTAATTGTACGCCATTTATTTCTATATAAAATTATACAAATATCACAACTAAACCCATTTTATTCTTTTTTTTTTTAAATGTAAGAATTATGTTTAAGTTAAGTTAAGTTTAAAAACAGCCAGAATAGTTGTTTAGTCCAAAAATAAATTAATCAAGTCATTCATAGTGTTATGCTTCCCTCTTGTGTTCAAAATCAGGTAGGTCTATAGTATTTATATATAAATATGTTAGGGATGTGACTCTGGGAATATTTCCCCACCGGTTAATCGACGTGTGACACCGCTGGGGGCTTTTGAATCGCTAACTTAAAAACGAAAGTAAAATATGTTCGTCCGCACGGACACTGATAATGGTGCGGAGCAGAGCGAGCGTTTTCAGTGAATTCCTATGGAAGTAGGAAGGAACTAAAAAACGTTGACTCTGTTCTGCTCGTTCCTCGCCGTGGACGCGCACCGTTATGAATGCCCGTGCAGACGTGAGCATTTTAGTTTAATTTTAAAATTAGTGCCTTTCGGGGGGCGGATTGCTTGAATTTATTTTACAAAAGCACAATGTTGTGTTTTATTGCGACTGTACACAAATATAAGTTAACACTTTGCAGTTTGAATGATGTCCTGAAAAAAATGACGGAGTAGCCTATGTTTTTATATCTCTAATGTTCGACCGCGCCCGCGCCACACACACACACACACACACACACACACACACACACACACACACATTGCAATCTTGACATCACAGCCTGTTCATTATAGCCTTAATAAAATATATTAATAAAATAGTCAACCTAACATATAAAAATTACACTGCTCTGTTTAAATAGTCAGTAGTACAATTTGTACCACTGATGGTAAGCACTGCTCTACTGTGATGTTTCCAAGCACATTTTTGCGCGTGTGAAGAGGATGATTTTTTCTGTCGATATTGGAACAAAAGTGAAGTACAAAGCCTATAATAAAGAATAGTTTAGCATCCAAATACATGGCAAATGTTGAAACATTTTGATTCTAATGAGAGGGTCACGTAAGGATTTGTTGTGGAATATTTTGAGTGTATTATAAAATCAGAATAAGGTAAGACAAGTAATATTTTCTGTCTTTTATATATATATATATTTTTTTTTTTTAAGTGTGTGTGTGTATATATATATATATATAAAAAATATATTTTACAGCTATATTTATTATTGTTGTTCAATTGTATGTATTGTTAATACCCTAATGTATTGTTTGGGGCCCTTAACGTGCTCAAAAACTCATGAAACTTTGCACACAGGTCAGAACCTGCGGCCATTAGGGCCGGGCTGAAGATGGTACCCGGGCGTGGCATGGGGGCTCGACAGCGGCCCCCTTGAATGGGGTCCGAGTGCGGTCCGAGTGCGGTCCGAAAACTTGGTCCATATATCAAACACACTTGCACATATTAGTCTAAAACTCGGTACACATATAGATCTCATCAGGTCGAACAACTTCCGCGCTCAATGTCATAAGCTTCCCCCAACAGGAAGTCGGCTATTTAGGATTTAATGGAAAACGCATTCTTTGGAATTTGATGTACTCCTCCTAGGGAATTCACCCGATCCCCACCAAACTCGGTCAGCATGAAGTCAAGACACTAAGGAGGATAAATTGCCAGCGGATTTTTGATATCTCAAACGGTTTGGCCGTGACGAGGAAACAGATTTATGGCGAGAAAAGAGAAACAGGAAGTGTGTTATAACTTCTGCATACATTAACTGATCTTGATGAAACTTCAGCAGTGTGTTCGTTGTAAGAGGCCGATCACATGGATGTGACTATTGTGAGTCAAAGTTATAGCGCCACCAACTGGCAACAGGAAGTGTGTCACTTTCAAAATGCTTTGAAATCACCCTCTTATTTTTACCCGATTTTCTTCAAACTTTATGTGTATAATGTAAACACACGGCAGATGTAGACCGGTGAAAGGATTATTGATATCTTAGCTACTATTGCCGTGGCAACGCATCAAACTTTTATATTCTTTTTGAATGCTTTTGAGACTCTTAGCATGCTTGAAATTGGATGAAACTCGACAGACACATCACATTTATTAGCCAGTAGACATGTGCAAAGTTTCAGAAACGGGTGTGGTGAGGGGCTCAGTAGCGCCACCTTTAGTCAAAAATGGGGGCTTAGCTTTTCCTAGAATCACAAAACTAGGTACGTATTGTCAGGTTTTCATGGTCTTTCTGTTAGTTTCCTTGTCACGGTCTTCATTTGTGTTCAGGCATCATCGTTATTAGTTCAGTTCTCTCACCTGTGTGTTGTTAATTAGTCTTTCATCTTGATTTCCATCACCTGTTACTAGTCATTATCTTCTGTGTTTTTAAGTTCCTGTCTTTCACCTTTCAGTTGTCGGTCAATGTGGATGTTAGAGTTTAAGTCTGTGCTCTGAGCACACGCTACCTGTTTTCTTGTATTTGCCATTTTTTGAGAATTAAAACCTTTGATTTATTAGTATCTTCGTGTTCGCCTCCTCCATCATCTACCCAGAACCTGACACGTATATTGTTCTCATCAAGCCGGACAACTTTCGAGAACAATTTTCTCCATTTAATCTTTGTTTTTCAAGGTTTCGTGGGCTTTTGGGGCCCTTAACCCTCTGGGGACCAAAAACGCGCTCGCGCGTTTTGCTCGTTTTTTTTTTTTTGCAATGAAAATAAACACTAAATGCTCTGTTAATTTTGATCTTTCATTTTCGTGTAATACATCAATCGATCCTGTTCAGTTTCTATTTTTTTTCTGTATACTCACAATAAAAATAAAGTGTTTTGCTTTTTGACAAATAAAGAAAAATTAACATGATGCGATTTCTGCCTTCTCTCTGTCAGTAAACTCCCATTTGAAACGCGTTCGAAAATGATCTATAACTCCGCGAAAATTCAGTCAAACAGGCAAACAGACCCACGGGCATAAAGCTTGAGATCGCATCTTTTAAATGAAGTAATTTATATAAAAAACAAATATTATCAGCTTCTGTAATCTGTATAAAAAGAGAGCGACTCCAGTCGAGCTCATTACGAGCCATTCAAAAGTAATTTGACCACTCCCCGGAGAGCGTGTGCTATTCAAATGCAAATTCTGAGAACCATTTCAGTCTGTGAAACGCCCCCACATCAGCTGTAAACAAAGCGCGTCGCAAATTCGCAATCGAGTGAGGCATAATATAGCCTACCTTATGGAGAAAAGTTTCCTCAGAACAGTGCTGATATGAGGAGCAATATCTCCTGATATGAGGAGCAGATCCCGCTGAGGAGTGAGGTAGGCTGTTTTCTTTTCTCAAGTGTTGATGTGGAATAATGTTATGGAATAACGTTAGTGTAGGCCTATGCAAACCGCAAAAAGATGAATCGCATTTCTATAATATGACTCGCCTTTCTGTGAGATGAATAAAGGGTACATATTTGTAAAGACTGTTTAGCCTAAATATGAATCGCGCGTCTGTGTGTGAAAGAATAAACTGCTTTGCTATAGCCTACTGAGATGAGTAAAAATCGACTGGAATATGTTGAAATAAAATGTATTTGTATAAGCAACGTATTAAACTGCAAATTAGCATTTATATGCCCTAATATTTCATAAAAACAACGTTACAGTCAGTCACTTGTTGACTAGATTTGGGAACAGTTTTTAGGCTACTGTAGAATATACTGCCACATCAAATAAGCTTTTGTTTAGCAATTTCTGCTCATAGGCTATCTAACGTTATATATATATATAACTATATATATATATATATATATATATATATATATATATATATATATATATATATATATATATATATATATATATATATATATATATATATAACTATATTATTTATATATATTATATATATTTATATATATTATATATATATATATATATATATATTTGCTATATTCAAACTAATGAATACATATGATAAAATGTAGGCCTATAATCTTTTTTCTTTTTCTTTTTTACAAAGAAGGAGTACACTTGAAATATTGTTGAAATTGTAATTATTGTTGTAATTGTAACATTTTTAATAAAATAGCAAAACACATTTACAAGATAGATGTAAGCGAAATCTTAAATGGTCAATATAAGTCTTCTTCTAAATACATCTTTTGTCCTTGCATTGTGGCTCAGTCAGTGTCACACCTGAATGAATGGCTAATTATGCAGAGTCATTATGCAGAGTGGGTGGGACATTGTAATCTAAGGTGTAAACTACTCCTCCCCCTCGCATATTGGCTTTCCAAGCAAAACCTGTTTTACACCATTTAAATCAATGTATTTTTTGATAGAAAGAAAGAAAGAAAGAAAGAAAGAAAGAAAGAAAGAAAGAAAGAAAGAAAGAAAGAAAGAAAGAAAGAGATTAGTTAGAAAGAAAGAGATTAGTTAGAAAGAAAGACAGATTAGTTAGAAAGAAAGATTAGGTAGAAAGAAAGAAAGAAAGAAAGAAAGAAAGAAAGAAAGAAAGAAAGAAAGAAAGAAAGAAAGAAAGAAAGAAAGAAAGAAAGAAAGAAAAATTAGTTGGAAAGAAAGTAAGATTAGTTTAGAAAGTTAGTATTAGAAAGTAAGATTAGAAAGAAAGAAAGAAAGAAAGAAAGAGATAGATAGATAGATAGATAGATAGATAGATAGATAGATAGATAGATAGATAGATAGATAGATAGATAGATAGATAGATAGATAGATAGATAGATAGATAGATAGATAGATAGATAGATAGATAGATAGTTTAATTGAGTCTAGGGCTTCAGGGAGTTTAGATTTGAGTTTTTGGGTTGTACACTAATGGGCCACCGTAGCCTTGGCTCAATTTGAACATTCTGCAATGAAAGTCTATGGGGTTTTAGAAAACAAAGTTTTAACAAAGTTTAAGTTTTAAAGTTAGCAAAATGTAATGTAAATTTACAAATGGGGGACGAAGATTGGAGTTTATAGAGACCAAACATGCCACACATATGATTTTGGTTAACCATAGTATGCAAAGTCTGAAACATTAACCCAATAGAGTTTACAAGAATACAAAATGAGAAGGGAAAATTAGATACATGTTTACACATTTCTCAAGTGGTTATATATAGAATATATAGGATTAACAGGATTAATTTCTCTTCCTTAGTAAGAATTAAGTGAGCATCACAGCCATCTGCAAATTTCTTTTTGGGGTCGTAAAAGGTCTTATTAATCTTAATGATCCTGTAACAGGACACTGGGTTCTGCCAGTGTGTTAGCTTCATTTGGGTTGTTAGTTTTGGGGTAAATTTCATAGACCTTTGCTGGGAAAGTGAGTTTGCTGGATTATTCATTAAATAGAATCAATAATTTGTGTGTGTCTGATTGGTCCAGATTGGTCTACATTGTGCTTGATCAGAAGTCTCTTAAAGCCAAATCAATTCACACCCATTTTGTGAGGTGACCAATCAAAGATGACCGGGGGAAGTCTTTGTTCTCTATTCACCCTATTTGCATGTTTATGGTGGTTTATCATGTTTTCAGGAAGTGAAACTATGGCTTACACACAATTCTTTGGCTTTAAATGAGAATAAAACTGAAGTAGTACTGTTTGGACCAAGTGATTTTTATGACTCTGGTAATCCGGACCTTGGCGACTTAAATTCTCATGTTAACCCCATTTGCGAAAAATCTAGGTGTTAATTCCGTCGTAAAATCATGTTTCTTTTCTTGCAAAAGTTAAATCTTTTCTTTCTCTAAAGAACTTTGAAATAGTTATCCATGCGTTCATCACCTCACGCCTTGATTATTGCAATTCACTTTATTATGGATGTAACCAATCATCTACTGGGCGTCTTCAAATGGTTCAAAACGCTGCTGCCAGGCTATTGACTGGTAGTCGAAAATTCGATCACATGACTCCTATTTTAACTTCTCTTCTCTGGATACCGGTCAAACTGAGAATTGAGTTAAAAAATTTAGTTTTTGTTTTTAAATCGCTACACAGCCTAGCACCAGGGTATTTATCTGATTTAATACATTCTCACAACCCTTCCAGGTCACTTAGGTCTAGCAACCTTGGATTGCTTTCTGTTCGTAGATCTAGGTTAAAACATAGAGGAGACTGAGCTTTTGCGATAGCAGGCCCCAAACTCTGGAATAGCCTACCAGTATCGATCCGATTGGTGTTATCCCTTACGAAAATTAACCATGGTTTTACTATAGTAAAACTGTAGTTAACTACGACCGTAGTAGCCATGGTATTTTGGCGGAAACCATGGTTTTTAAAAACCATGGTTTTGATACCATGGTTTTACTACAGTTATATTGTAGTAATACTATAGTAAAACGGTAGTTAAACTACGACCGTAGTAGCCGTGGTATTTTGGCGGAAACCATGGTTTTTAAAAACCATGGTTTTGATACCATGGTTTTACTACAGTTATATTGCAGTAATGCTACAGTTAAACCATAGTAACCATGACTGTAGTTTTCTCCAAAAACCATGGTTACTACAGTCATGGTTATGGTTTTACTGTAGCATTACCACAGTGTAGCCATGGTTTTACAAAATTCTTGAATTACATTTAAGCCATTTACTTACAACAAACATCTACAAAATAACAACAGAAAGAAGTTACCATTCTATGATACAGACTTTATTACAGAAATTACATAATCTGAAAACATATAGACTTGCATTTGTTCTCACATGTGACATAAAACAAACTACAAAGTTATACAAAATTATTGGTGATAAAGTGCAATGGTTAAATTCAGTTGCTAATTTACAAATAAAAAAATAGCAATTTGTTCCACTGTAATAATGATTTATATACAAATATAACACAAATAAACATGACTTAGAGCACCTTTAAATACACAGCATCTACCTCCTCTAAAAATGTCTATAACATGTAAACACGTGTTCAACACAAGCATGTTTGCAATTTATACTGTACATACATTAACAAGATGACATTACTTAATTACTTCATTACTTAAACATTACTAAAAGTTTAATGGAAAATTCTTACACTACTAAACAAATTCAGAAGAAATTAGCAGTTCTTTGAAGAATGTTTAAAATGATATCCACTCACAAGAGATGAAGACATGGAGTCTCCTCAAGGGGGATGAAAACTCTAGGTGAAGAAGTTTTTGTTCAATAACATGTGATCAGGGCTCTACACTTACTTTTTGAACAAGGAGCACTGGTGCGCCTAAATAAAAAAATTTAGGAGCACAGACAAATATTTGGGGGCACAGTCATTTTTGTTGTATAAGTTTATCATTATAGTTTTATTATTAGAATTATTCAACAATTAAATTTACAATGCTCATTGTAAGGTTAAGAACATCAGACCAAAACTTTCAAACAAAAGATTTTCATTTAATTCTATTTTATCGTCATGTAGATTTCATTTATCATTGTATGTAGGCCCTATGTAGGCCTATGTTTCACATTTTATCTGAAATGAAGATCATGTCTGAGTCACTTGGCCAAGCTTTGTAGCCTGGTCGTCTTGACCTCTTTCCAACAGACAGACAATTTTCAGCACATTTTGTAGGATCAAACAGTTCCAGGGAGGGCCCCTCTGTGCTGATTCGAATTAGTAGGGCCCTATAAAATCCGTTTTATTTTTTCCCAAATTCCGTTTTATTTTTTCCCAAATTCCGTTTTTTCCGTTTTAATTTTTGCAAATTCCGTTTTTTCCGTTTAAATTTTTGGGAATTCAGTTTTTTTTTTACCCTTTACTGTAATTTTAGTCGTAAAAAGAGTGTTTTTAATGTTAATGATTAAAATGTACACAAATAAAATAGGAATGACCCTAAATTTATTGAGGTAACAAACAAAATTCTCATTTTAAGAGATGTTAAATGTGGTTTGGTTTGTTTACATTAGTGAATGTATTAGGCTAACTAACATGAACCACGAGCAATACATTTGTTACTGTATTTATTCATCTTTGTTAATCTTAGTTAACCCTAACCCTGTATTTTTAATGTTACTTCACACAGTGCATTAAGCTAACTAATGTTAACAAATACAACTTTTCATTTAAATAATGTAGGCTACTAAATGGTGAAATTAACATTAATAAAGATTAATAAATGCTGTAGAAGTGCAGTTTATTAATAGTTAATGTTAACTGATCTAGTTAACTAGAGTTTAATAAATGGAACCTTATTGTAAAGTGTTACCGATTTTGTTATACACCGATTCAGTGTTGGACAGATCAGTTGTTTTAACCATTCATTAAAGTGAATCGGTTCAAAGGAGTCATTAGTTCGCGAATCGGACGTATCATTAGCAGACTTGTACGCGTTGTGTGATTATCCCGGCAGTTTTAGGACATCGCACAAGATTTGTCAACACAGAAAACATTTCATCATTGGATAGGTTGTGTTTAGTTTATTTAAAGTGTTTTTTATGTCAGCTGAATGAGCGGAACGCTTTTCAGAGAAGTAAAGGTAAAAACGTTTTTTTTTTTTTTTTTGCACAATTCACACACAGCGGTAGCCTAATTCAGGAAAAAAAATATCCGAATGCTCCACGTGAAACCTCGTTCTTCCGATCTTTTACCATTGTGTCAATTCTCAATTGATTTAGATTAATAAGCGCGCGAGGGAGTGAGAGAGAGCAAGACAGTTTGAAGACGCGCGCGCGACCGGGCCTCTCTCTCTGCTCGTTCTTTCAGTAATATGCGATTTTCCTCAGACATACGTTTTTCTCCCACACAAAAACAGAATTTTATTCCAAATATGTAAAATTCCGCGTTGACACTAGATTCCGCGTTAATTTGCCAATTCCGCGATTGCGGAAATTATAGGGCCCTAAAATAGTTCGTGTGTGGGCACTGTAGTTTTTTTTTTATGAGGCTACAGACTAGCTACTGAAGATTTAGGCCTAAATGACTGATCTCCCGGTAATATAGTGTCCTACTCTGCCCCTCCTCATGATGATGTATTTGCAGCTGTTTCTATAGAAAAATGCTGTGTCACTCGCACGAGTGCGCCCAAATATTTTTTCACGTTCGCACGCCGAAATAGTTACTCGCATGTGCGAGTGAAATGGGCGCACTGTAGAGCCCTGTGTGATGCAGCATCCATGCCAGTAGTTGTCAGTATGAAGTCTGTCATATAGGCCAGTAGGTTCCAGCTTTGGTTTGGTTCTGTCTTGACCTTCAGCCCAAATGGACACAGGAGCTAAAATGAGAAGAATACACACCACATTAACACACGGCTTGCTGGAATACTCAACTGTACTATTGAGTAGCCGAGTAATAATGTCCAAGTGCAATAATGTCCATTCAGCCAGTGTTTTCATAAATAACCCATAAATTATTAGGGCTCCAAAAGCCAAGCAGAAAGAATGTACATTATATGATCAGCTGACTGTATTTTCTTTTACTTATACTCTTGAAAGGTTAAACAGAACAAAAAGTACAAGTCTCATATATACATCATTTCACGAAAGAGAAAATGAGATGGAGAAAGTATTGGTTTGAGTAGAGACATCTGTAACCAACAAAGGGATAGAGCTCTAGACACTCAATTCAATCGTAAATGCATGATAACAGATAATCAAGAAAGGTTTTCTCTCACCCAAAGCTATTGTATTGTTTCAACCTGGAAAACAGTGCATGAGTCACGTGGACCTATTTTATGGTGATTTTCCATTCCTTTTACAGTTTAAAAAAATATCTGTTAAATTTCACTACATGGAAAGAACAAATCAGAACATTATTCCAAATAGGGGTGGGCGATATGCCAAAAATATCATATCACAATTTTTTTTTCAGGAAAATCACGATTCACAATTTTATCACGATTCTTTTTTAAGTTGGTTCTACTATTTTGTGACTGAGCATTACAGCCAAACTAAACAAATGTCCATATTTTAAAAACAAAGCCTTAGGTAACAAAATATAAAATAAAAAAGAATGGCAGACAGGGGCGAAGATAAAAAAAATTGTCATTATTTTCTTTGTTATTAAATATTAAGATCAAAGATACACATTACACATACACAACTTAATATACAAATTTAATAAACAGTGCTTTATGTTTTCAGCTACAGTAGGTGTATTTTACAGTAGCATTGAAGAAAGTAATTAAATGAACAAATATGAAAATAAAACAAAACATAGACTTCACTGTATAAATTAGGGCTGAACGATATTCTGTTTTAACATCGACATCGCGATGTGCGAATGAGCGATAGTCACATCGCCGGAACATGCGATGTGAAGGGTAACGTTACGTTAGTAGCACCCATAGTGTAAGAGAACGGTAGCACCAGGGTAGCACACAGTAAACACAAGTTTGTTGTATGGCTTTTTGCTGGGGTGACATACGCGTTCCGCGTGCCTGCACAGTGAGGATCTGACAGGAACGCGCTCACCGCTCACAGCCAACATTCACTGGCAATCCTATAGCTAAAAATGCGCGACGAAGAGGATCCGCCGCAAAAAAGTCAAAAACAGCTATTTGGGACTAGACTATTTCGTCTACAAAAAGGAGGATGTTGACCAAAAAGAGGTAGGCTACTTTGCTGGAGTGGTATAAAGTTGTGGATGGTTGTCTTTTAAAAAAAAGTTGTTTCGTGTTCGCATTTATGAGGAAAAAAACAATGTTACGTGACATTACGGACTCGTCACGCGGCCGTTATGAAAGCGGCACTAAAAGACTGCTTTAAAACTTTCACAGAGACCTCAAACAGAAAGCACAAAGCCTTTCTTTAAAACGAATTTCGTTTTGTATTAATTGTATCTTAATTTTAATCAGTATTTCATTATCCAATTTCCTGGATTTAATAAATAGCCTAAAAATTAAATATAGCAGCCAGCGCCTGAACTGGAGATTAAGCTATCATCCATGAACCGAAACTCAGCATAAAAGGTAGCCTACTCGCCTCACACACCGAAAAATAACAATAATAATAAAAAAAATAGAAATATAACTATTATCTACAGAAGAACCATTAAAAAAAAAAAAATAATAATCTGTATGAAAAGTGCATTTCTCCGCGAAGATTCATCTTTACAGAAAACACTTGTTTATTAATAAACAATTAAAATGTTTCATTATAATATTTTACATACTATTAATCATTACTTTTGCTGGTTCTAGGTGCCGCTTACATGAACGCGTCACTGAATCAGCACAGAAAACATAATTTTTCGGGTCCTATACCTGAAGAACGTTAGGTCCTGTGTAGAACGTTCACCGAATTCTGAGAGAAATATGTTTCTGGAATAAAATATTAAGTGGCCTTTTTGTCACTTGTAATGAAGCTTGCTTATTAGTGAAATTATTAATAACATGGAATGGTAATTATTGACTTTAGCCTGGATTGATGGCTCGCAATATCGCGATATATATCGTTGGGAAAAAAATATCGCAATGTAATTTTTTTTCCAATATCGTGCAGCCCTAGTATAAATTATACATTTATACTTATTAAAGCTTCTATTAAAAGTTATCAGTCAAGAGCAGTGAGTGATTTTCTCATTGCATTTTGTTGTTTTATTAGTTTGCGTTCACTTTAGACATAACCGACTTTGTTTATGTAAACCTTGTGTGTATTTGACAGTATTAGCACAATAAGACTCGAAAGATAACTTAGTCCAGTATCCAGGCGCTGGTAGACAGGCTTTTAGTGCATGTGAGCTTCACGTGTAGGCGCTGAGAAACGCACACGTTAGAACAGCGCATCAGCACGCGGATTAAATGTTTAAAGGACAATTCCGGTATTTAACACTTTGAGTCTATTTTGTAGTTTGTTTTGGATGAACAAGAGTGGTGGACAAAGAAATTTTGACAATACCGTGTTAAATACCGGAATTGTCCTTTAACTGACAAGGCATTAAAGTACATGCAAATTATGAACTTTTGTGAACTGCAGTGTCCCGTTCCGCTGCGTTAACATTTTATGTGAATATACGTCGCGTTGTTCAGTATGTTTGGACAGAGGCGCCAGAACATCGTCATATCGCACACCCCTACTTACAAAGTTCATGTTTTGTGTTCCACAGAGTAGATGACGACAGATATAAAATATTTTTGGGTAAGTTACTTATTCCTTTAATGTTTATCATATTTTGTTATACTGACATTTGTTAGACAACAATTAATTGGTTTGTAAATGTACTTACCACTAATACACTCGAATTGCCAATAGAACTCGCTTTCTTCCAGTCCAAGAATTCTTTTTTTCATGTTGGTATAGATTGGACAGTTTTTTTGGGGCAAACTGGGGACAAAAAAAAAAAAAAAGATTTGAGAAAAAATTGAGATATACAGTACATACCATATAATCATTATATGTTTATTAATGGTATTCACTATGACTTCACTATTTACCTGGCAAACAGCTGATGGTTTCACACTCTCTCGTCTGTTTTAAAGAAGATGATAAATAGAAATGACATTTTTGACAGTCACAAATTGTCCAATGTCATTAAATATAATGCTTAAGACCTGTGCATGGATAGACAATTCTGTGTGGATGTCAAAATATATTAACAATACGGAACAAGATTTTAGATTCAAATTCAATTTGAATTGGTTATAGATCTGCCAGGTTCTCACAGCAGCCAATCACAGCGCACTCCCTCTCCCACTTCGGTTCAGCTTCGTTCAGGAACACAAATGAAGATATTTTTAATGAAATTCTGAGGGCTTTCTGTCTCTCCATTGGGAGCAAACACATTCAAGGCCCAGAACGATAGGAAAGGCATCATTGAAGTAATCCATGTGACTCCAGTGGTTTAACCGATTTTATGAAGCGATGCCGGTGCTTTGCTTGTTTTTGCAAAAAAATAAAAAATACTGACCTGCAATCCAGTATGAGGAGCACTGCGACATATGTGAATTGTGTTGACTCAAGACCGGAAGTTGTTCCGTGAATGTGCTTTAGATAATATTATTTTGTAAATATAGAGGTAAATTATGCTGGGTTTTTTTTTGCACAAAACAAAGCACTTGCATCGCTTCATTAAATTGAGGTTAAACCACTGGAGTCACATGGATTACCTCAATGGTGTCTTTACTACCTTTCTGGGGCTTGAATGTATTAGTTGCGTAGGCTACCAATGGAGGAACAGAAAGCTCTTGGAGTTCATTAAAAATATCTTCATTTGTGATCTGAAGATAAACGAAGGTCTTACGGGTTTGGAACGACATGAGGGTGAGTAATTGATGACAGAATTTTTTTTTTTACAATTTTTAGCTGAACTATACCTTTAAGTAATCCTGGAAACACCTTAATTCAACCACAGCATGCACTCGGTCCATTTTCTGGAATGACTGAAATGCAGATAAGAAAACAACAGTTTCACAAAAAAGCACAGCAGTTTTAAAAAGCTTCATATAAAGTACCCAGAAAAGTTAAATGTTAGCTGCAGCCCTATTTTACAGCGCAAATCTTCTCCATAATGTGCACTTTTATGATAGAAGCTTGTTCCCACATTTGAGAAACTGTTTACACAAAAATACTGCTTTAACTTTAATTTGTCATGCACTCTTGAATGTGCAAAGTAGAGCTAGGGCTACTGTATGATGAAAGGCAAGATGTTCACTAAAAATAAGATGAAGAAGTCACATGGACAATATTTTTGATACTTTCAGAATTTAAATTAAGTAAATAAAGTGATAGTTCACCTCCAAATGGAAATTCTGTCATTAATTACTCACCCTCATGTAGTTCCAAACCTTTAAGACTTTCGTTAATCTTAGGAACACAAATGAAGATCTTAATGAAATCTGAGAGCTTTCTGATCCCCCATAGACAGCTAAGCAACTACCTCTTTAACGCTTTAAAAAGTTAAAGTGACTGTAAAACTAATCCATATAAATTGAATGGTTTAGTCTAAATTTTGTGAAGACACAATCGCTTCCTTTATGATGAACAGGTTGACACTGTCACCATTCATGTTAAATACCCTTAAACGTTAAAAGGATGACAAGACAAATATTTAGCTTTCCTTGGACACGGCAACCTTTTCACGAATATATATACGACTTGACCTCAAAAACAGACACAGGTCATCGCACGCACTCAGTCGATCACTCTCATTCACTGTCTGTTTAGGCTTAAGTGCAAATCAGCGAAGCCTCTATACAAACCACCATGATAAAAACAGTCTTGTTATCATTATTAACTTATTTTACATTCAATACACATGCACGAAGTTCAAAACTAGAAGGGTATAGCCTTTTGAAAAAAGAAAACACGCGAATATCACGGTTGCTGCGGTTACTTACATTCCTCTGCGGTTGGCTTGTCAGTAGCGCGGTACTGCGATATTGCGGTTATCGCCACAACAGATTTAATTTAGTCTTTTCTTCACACTTAAACAATGATTGGCGAACATAAACAGAAGCTCAACCGAACATGCTTGACACGTGAGAGCAAACCTCTCTCAAACGTGCTGCGCAACACACGAGAATGAACCTCGTTTGTTCTTGCATGTCAAGTAAACATGCTTGAGCTTCTGTTTACCGTAACTGAATTTATGAATGTTTATATGTGAATAAAAGCCTAAATTCAACCTGTTCATCATAAAGGAAGCGATCATGTCATCATATGGATTAGCATACAATCACTTTAACTTTTTAAAGCGTTAAAGTGGTAGTTGCTTAGCTGTCTATGGGGGTCAGAAAGCTCTCAGATTTCATTATTTAGATCTTCATTTGAGTTCCTAAGATGAACAAAAGTCTTACAAGTTTGGAACGACATGAGGGTGAATAATTAATGGCAGAATTTAAATTTTTGGGTGAATTAACCCTTTAACATGTTCAAGTTAAAATTGTAGCAAAATGATCATTTAAATGCTATTTTTTCTTAATAGCACTTACACTCACAGTTAAGACACTTACGATTGCATTTTTATAAATACCCGCAATGAACGTAGCAAAATTCAATGTGGATTTAAAAAAAGGATTCCGAGCCAATCACATCCCCGCACCGCCCTGTCAATCACTGCATCAAGTGCCTTAAACTTTGAGTGTAAATGCTAGGAAACATAACTTAAATTATCATTTTGTTACAATATTTACTTGAACATGTTAAACATCTAATTTCTGTAATAAATAATAATTGTAATTTTAAAAACATATAAACGTTCAAATGTATGTTCAAATTATATGTTAAAGCTAGTGTAGTAATCCCAGCAGGCACTTTATCAAGATTGACATCACTCTGTCATTATGGCAAACAAACTCTTAGGACTAAAAATTCAACCTCACCAGAAAAAAGAATATCATAAGATTAAAGGGATACTCCACTTTTTTTTGGAAATAGGCTAATTTTACAACTCCCCCAGAGTTACACAGTTGAGTTTTACAGTTTTCGAATCCATTCAGCCGATCTCCGGGTCTGGCAGTACCACTTTTAGCATAGCTTAGCATAGATCATTGAATCGGACAAGACCATTAGCATCTCTCTTAAAAAAATGAACAAATAATATTTGTAATATTTCCAAAAAAAGTGGAGTATCCCTTTAAGAAACTCAAATAACTCATTGTACTGATACTTGCCTCACAGCTGAGGATGCAGGAAGACTTCCAGATGTGTGATGATCAGTGAGACCAGCACTGGTAGTTTACCCCATCATCTTCATGATCTAAAAATCAAAAACACATTTGCTGAGTTTCAACAAAGTTCTCTGTTAAAATGAATGACCTGTATATGACTTAGAGATCGAGTGATCAACTATTTTATCTGTGCACTGTTCAGTGGTGTTCAGTCACGTTCAACTGCATACAGTATTGTGGACTAATGTAAAGTACACCAGCATGGAACCTCTGGTTAAGCATTCATTTACAATAATTACCTATTAAATGTGTACTCACGACACAGAAACTCAATTGCTTTAAAATATATTTGCAGACGGTTAATATCACCGACTCGATTCGTACCAACACAATTTACACTCGTTATTGTCATGTTAAAGGTGCTATATGTAACTTTTTTTATAAAATGAATCCTTTTTTTATTGCCCGTCTGTGAAGGGGTTGTAATCACACTACAATGATCCACTTTTCGTGTTTTGCTATTACCTCTGAAGGCCAGTATTACTATTTTTATGTGAAGTCTCCGGGTCGGATTTACTGCGAAATCCACCGGATGTGACGTGCATGCGCGCTCCCGAGCCTCTCCCATACAGTCTATTGCGACGCATAGTTGCGACGGCACTGCAGCTAACGACATGGAGTCTGTTAACATCAGAAAACGACCTGCCTCCAGCACAACACAGACTCCAACACAAACTCCAAAAAAATATAAAAAACAAAAACATTTTTTATCTGCTGAAGCTCGTCAGGCCAAACGTCAATCTGATCGACTCAGGACGAAAACACGGATCAACATTGGCAGAGCGTTTGAATTATGGAGAGACCTCCGCTTTGTTTTAGGTATAAAAACAGACCCTGAGTTGGCTTTCATCCTTTTGGACAGGTAAGCTAACAATACTTCAAAGCATGTAAAATATATTGTGATTTTGTGCTTTAGTTGGCTCAAGTTAGACATCATTAGTTCGTCAGCTAACGCCGACCATTTGCTAACGTTATCTGATGTGAAATACTACAGTTGTAACTTTATTGCTTTTCACATTACATCACCAGCTAAGTGTTGGTTCTGCAAGAAAATATGACTTGGTACAAAACAACTGTTTCGTAACGTTAGGTTAGATTTATTGTCGTTATACCGATAGATATTCATGCACACACTTGCACTTGTATTTTTTTTCCAGCTATCATAACAGTACAAACACAGCAAGTCAGGGCCCAACTACATCAACCCCTAGTAAAAGACAAGGTGCACTGCGCCATCCAACTCTGACAACTGGAGAAGAATCTGCCTGGTAAGACGCATGTTAATGCCATGTTTTGAACAGGGCCACTTTTGTTTCAAACAAAATCATTCTGGGGATTCCTGTGTTAGCCAATGTGCCACCTCCCATAGAGTTTGTCTACTCAGGGATTTTGTAATAATTGTGTCTAGCTATAGACAAGACAATCTAAAAAACAATAAAACTAAACACGTTTTCTAACCATTAGTACAATCACTACTATGTAGTTACATGAAATGCACACAATTTGTTTGCTCCTGTCATTCCATTATACAGCTGGATTATATGTCGCCATGCTGTACAGATGCATTACATTTGATATGAAATTTGTTATGTCAACAGTGACGATTGTCTAGTAGCAGTTGGACCACTGGCTGAGGATCAAGCTTTGGAGTCTATGGAAGACAGGTGTAAAAGTAGATATTACACTATTACCGGTATAAATTCTCATGTTTTATTGTACATCTTTTCATTGTCTATGTACTCAAACTTGCTTTGTGTTTAGTATGAATTCCATGAAGCTTGTGGATGGCTCTGTAGTAGTGGATGAACAACAGGCAAACAGCCTTCAGAACAGTGTGTAAGTGGAACACATCACCATATCATCTTGTTATGATTACATGTTTTAGTGTGGAAGTGACATTTTTTGGTTGTCTTTTGTAGAATTGAATCGACAGACAAAATGGCTTCAGAATTTTATGATGTTGACTATGTTCCACCAATCTGTGTGCGGTATGTATTGCTGTAATTTATTGGCAAGTTTTGTCAAACAATCACAAATGTAGAAATTTTGACACAGAGCTGCTACTGCATTACAGGATGTCATTGACAGACTCCCCATTATTGGGCTTGGGGAATCTGTACTGGACATACATGACTGTGGAGATGCGCCAGGCCATGAGCCAGATGTGCCGGATAACCCAGAGCAGATGCCAGCCTCTGACATGCCCACCTTCCCCGGCCCAGAGACAGTCATTTCTGAAGATGACCTCGTAGACCAGCCTGCTTGGATCACTTACAAAATATGCTTGATGCAACTGGCCACTTTCCTCCAGCTGCCCATCAAGAAGTGTTATTACATTGACCACAACACAGGTCTTGAATGTAATGGTGTTCCACCTTTTCAGGTGAAACTTCATTCAAGGGGTACTGCGGCTGTTGTAGAGTGGGTGAGTGAACATTACTGATTCCAGCCTTACAAATGCTTTTACTATTCACAGAGCCGCGAGAAGTTTTTCTTTGGTTTAGCATTATTGCTAAAAGGTCATGTGCACGGATTTAACCACACCAACTGTTGTCTTCGCATTTACAGTTGTGTTCACATGGGCATAATCTCTGGAAGTGGAACAGCCAGCCAGTCCTGAAGTTTGGAATGCAAGGAGGGGACTTCATGTTGTCCACAAATATACTGCTTTCTGGCAATAACTTCTCAAAGGTTGCCCTCCTTTTCCGCTTTATGAATATGGGAATGGTGGCACCCTCAACATTCTACGCGGTACAGGACACGTACTGTGTGGATGCTATAAAGCAGTTTTGGGAGCACAAAAGGGTTATGGTCATTGACCGCATGCGAACAAAGGACAGTGTTGTTGCTCTGGGTAAGTAGGTAACTGTATTGTAATATGTATCATTATCTGTTTTCTGCATATTGCATACTCCCTTTCACCAAACAGGTTAGATAATGCACAAGGTCTTCTCACATTTAACATTAAATACCCTTATTCTGTTTCAGCTGATGGAAGGATGGACTCCCCAGGTTAGTCATTGAATGTCTCTTTACTGTGTGTTCACTAAAGAGGTTAATCACCTACTTTAGAGTATGATGACATATTTTTCCTATAGGTCACTCCGCCCAATATTGCACCTACACAACCATGGAGCATGACTCCAAGGACATAATCAGTGTAGTTACAGTTGACAAACGACAAACAAACCTGAACAGTGTGGTCATGGAGAAGCACGCGTTTATACAAACATTTGACAAGCTACTGGGAGAACTGAACATCACAGAGATTGTGACAGATGCACATATGCAGATTGCATCACTGATGAGTGAGTATAGATTGAACACTTTTATTTTCAAAAAAATATTTACTATGACTACTGCATTGAATGCTTAGTCCAACTGTTACTTTTAGAAAACTGCTGAGATTAGAAATTGCAATACCACTGTATCTACAGTAAAATGAGAGATACTCTAGTGGGGAAGACAATAGAAATAAAGACCTGTGGAGATAAGAATGGTACCAGTTAGTGTGTGATTGTGTGTCTGCGTATGTTTTTATTTGCAGACCCGGAGAAAGGGAGATATAAGGGCCGTGGTTTAATCCATTCCTTGGATATCTGGCACGCTGCGAAAAATCTAACCAAGAAACTTCATGCAGTAAGAGTGAAAACAAGTTGACATAAAATAAGTTCGGTAAATTAGGTAATGACATTGCTAATAGTTTTTCTTTTGTTATTTGTTTACAGGCTGGGATGGTATCTGGTCAGTCAGCCATACTTGTCTGGATGAAGGATATTGTTAATCATTTTTGGTTTTGTTGTCAGATGGCGGACAATCGAGAGGAGTTCATGGTGAGTATAATGGCCACCAAATTAATTTTTTTTGTAATCACTGCACACAACACAGGGAAGGAAGGTCTTGCCATTCAGCATGTAAAATGTCTCAGGGATCTCAAATTATTTGCTGTGCTTATGTGAAATTACCATCCAACAAAGTCTCGGCAGAAATGTACAGTCTACTACAGTGATTAGCTCCTGTAGTTGATGGGTGTGCATGTCTGTCACACAGCATTTGTAATTATACTCAAAATTGATCTTTTATTTTAGGGTATGTGGCGAGGGGTCCTTCACCATGTCTGTGGCGTGCATGAATGGGCCCTTGGTAAATGTCAACATCAGCCACTGGATGCGGTGAGCAATGCTAAAGACTGCATGCTGTCTCGTTCTGCAGCACATGAGGCACTCTCACAAATCGTGCTCAACAGACGATGGCTGAAGGATGTAGAGAAATTTCTGACATTTCGGTAAAACATAACACCTTTGTAACACTAAAATAACATACTTACAATTAGTATTACAATACTACAATAATTAGTATTACAATACTACAATAATTAGTATTATAAATAATCAATATAATGCTTTTACATGATGGGGTTGTATACATAATTTTACTTATAAAGTAATATTGTTTTGTTATTACTTTGAAATACAGGTCAACATCTGAACTTGAGTCCTTTCAGAATCATCTACTAATGTATGTCAGCAAGCGGTTTGCCTTTGCTCCTCCCATCTATGAAGCAAGGACCCTCCTCGCTGCACTTGACTACAACCACCACAACCACCGACTAGTACACATCAACCAGAGAGGCGAAGTTTCGTAAGTCATACATAAAATTTTTTTTTACGGTTTGGTTGCCTTGGGAATTTTGAGTTCACTCGAAAAGACTGAGAATGGAGTGCCGATCTCACTGAATGGAAAACCACACAGTTTGTTGCAACTGCCAACTACTGTTACATTTCTTGTATTTCAGACAAAAAAGGATATACAGCAAAAAGTCTAAACGTTATCGTGTCCACACGGTAAAAGTTGCAAAAGACTACAGCTACATCCCTCAACTGCAGCGCCAAATTTTGGGGGAACGTTTGAAATCCTCTGGAGGAGTCCCGAGAAGAAGAATTCTCAGACCAGACGACCCACGGAGTCTTGGTCTACTTTCTGGAGTTGTGCCCCCACCAACAGCTGAACTGGCCCAGGCACAAATCTCCAGAGGACAGGTATGTGGATAACCTGCCTACTGTCACATCTGATTGGTCACATGGATTGTGATTACGACTCATGCAACAAAAGACAAAGTGGACAAGTTTACACATCTTTAACCTGTAATGTCAAGATGCCCTTTTCTGCTAATCTCATAATTTGTGAATTATATGCCACTGCTAGTAAGACTTTATAATTTCTGCTAATGTATGAATTTTATAAATGTATCTTTCATACAGGACTGAGGACTGGTTTGGGGAAATTCTGGTTGTAATTCTTACCCTTTTTTTCTCCACATATAGGACATGACTTCAACTACCTGAGCACTGGGTGCAAGAAAAGAGAAAAGTCCTGAAGTTTTTGACACTGTAGCATTTTTTTATTAATATTATAAATTGTTATTATAAACACTTATAGCAGTTACCATTGAACAAATAAATACTAGACATGCAAATTGTAATACATGTAAAGAAAAATATATTTTTTTTAATCAAAATAAAAGTCTTTCTAATAGAAATTGTTGTTTTTTATGAACATCGCTTTCATTTTCACCTAAATGGGGCTTCTTTGTAACCAACATAGTTCAAAAATGGGTCTGGGTATTTCTCTCTTATGCGCCAGACGCAGCAGCTTGGTATTACCACCCTGTTTCCGGTTCCTAGTCGCCCATGTTGCCAGATGGTGAATTGACGATATGCAGAGTAGCGATACTCTCGGTTGTCAGACCCTGGGTCCTGCATGTCATTGAGTGCCAGAATGTCATTCCAGGTCTGCCGAGCCAAGCGTAGGATGCCCTCATCCAGACAATAGAGTTCCATATGGGCACTCTTGCTGAGACAATGCTCTGGATCCTGACTGCAGCATTTATTTTCCAGATCTGTCGGCATAAGCCGACAGTTTAGGCAGGTGCACCATGTGGGCTGTCCTCTGTGTTGGATGTTTTCTCCTGGTGTCACTCGCCTTAGGTCCATAATGTCTAGAATAACCCCTGGCATGCGAGTTACTACCACCTGTAGGAGTTCATCCCTCTCCTCCTGTGAGAGTTGTTGCAGTGTTGTCTGGAAATTTATCAAGCAAGAACATGTGTTTAGGATGGCTACATTCACATTTCAATTGGGTTTTTACTTTCACTTTTTATATAATTTTCTTGAACATTAGTCTACGACTGACGAACCTGCATTTCTGCCGTCCTGGCAGCAGTCAGCATAGCAACCCGTTGTCTGTCCTCTTCCGAAACAGAACCAGCTCCAGCTCTTCCCCGGCCTCTGCCTCGGCCTCTGCCTCTGCCTCTTCCCCTCCCTCTCCCTGTCCCTCTCCCCCCTCCACTACCACTGTCACTGCTTTCAGTTAGTAGAGGTTCATAATTGTCTGAATCAGAATCCTGAAATGAAACCAATGCAATGGCTATTTTTATTCTGATAAATTACACGTTTTCAGATATGCTGAAATAAATAATTATAAACTGTAATGAAATAGCAAGGTAAAATATAACATACATGAGACATGAAATGAATAAAAAATTCGGTTCCATGATAACAAAAAGCAGGTGCTTTAGAATGTAACTTTTATTTTATGTACTAGATTTACTGTCTAACGTCACTCATCCCACTACGATCATATTGTTTATAATACAAAGTTCCAGACACGTTCAGTAGGCCTACAGTAATATTACTTCCTACTGTCTTATTGTTACACTGAAATTGTTCAGTCTAGTTGACTAACCGTTTTCGTTATCATTCATTGACCTATGTTGACATTGCTGATTGTGAAAGATACACGAATAGTTAGTGAAATAATGCTAGATAACACCACATGTCGGCAAAATACAGTCAATGTAACGTTATCATGGTACGAGCATGGAGCATTAGTTCTACATCAAGCTGATAAAAGTAGCCTATTATGGTAATGTTGCAGTGGGAGTTTACATGAGTTTCCAGCATGTTGTGTGATGCTTTCTCCGTTGCGTTGAAAGTCTCAGTGTGGCCGCCGGTAGTGAGTGCGCGCTCTTGAGTTTGAGCACGCGCACAAGCACGAGCGCTGTTGTTGCAATCTGAAACATCACCGCTAGAGGCCGCTGGATCCTACATACAGCACCTTTAAGTTGTAACGCTTTATACATTTGTTATTTGGTTAAACATAAACATAAAACCCACCTTTGAATTTCCTCTTCTCTTCATCTTATAATTCGGGTCCGGCCGCTGTGAAGCGAGGGAAGCCATGGTTGTTGTGGTGCTCGTGCTCCGAAGTTCCCGCTCTCCATCTATTTGAAAATGCAGTAACGGCTGCAGCGACCTTGGGCAATCAGATTTATGTTGCCTAATAGCAAAGTTAACATTTAACAGTTATAGTGGATAATGGAGAACAAAAGCCATATTATGTGTACACGCAATGACTTAATACTAGTCAAAGATTAAAGAGTGTAACTTATAACTTAACTTACAAGTCAAACATGGCTAAAAAGCATTCGGTGCAAAGCTAGTTTAACTCGCTAAATTAACGTCAAGTGGCTATAACATGTATATTTTCGACTTGTGAACTACATGTAAACGTAAATTATCAGAACTCACCTTTAAATTTCGTCTTCTTCAAGTTAAATATTTCAAATAAACCAACAAACTCGACCGCGCTGCTGTCGTGTAACGATAGCCTGCTTCCAGCTGTCAGTTCGGAAAATTCCTTGGCTGAAGCGATTTTGACCAACCAGCATCTTGTTGCTATGCCACATACTCAATGCATCAACCAATCATGAATGAAACAGTAATTTGACCTATCACTGCACCCTTGACGTGAGAACAATTAAAAAAATTTCCAATTGCTAACACACAATTTTGCAAACTATTTTTTTCCTAGTTTTATTAAAATACTTAACACAATTTACAAAACCACACATCCAAACTGCAAAATACCGAATATATCATGCAAAATGAAGCACTGCAACCAAAACTACATAGTAGTGGTTGCACACTTCATCACAAAATGGCACACACACTGCATTCATTCATATCACCAGGTTTTTGTCTAACCAACTACTGTTGGGCATAAAATCATTTTAGTACGCTTTGCCATAATACTAAAATAGTTCAAATTGTAGAAAATTCTTCAGATTGGTCACAAAAATATTTGCAGATACACATATGCTGTTGAAACTTTTTTTTTTTTTTTTTTTACCAAACAAGTCAGTGCAACATATGCACAGCAGATATATTTACATTGGACTGAACAAAACCATGCTAAAAAAAAAAAAAAACCCAGTAGGCTACACTGGCAATGTTCACTACCATGGTTCATTTTGTAGTTACTATGGCTTTACTACAAAAACCATGGTTCATTTTATGGTTACTATGGTTTTACTATAAAAACCATGGCTCATTTTATGGTTACTATGGGTTTACTACAAAAACCATGGTTAAACCAAGGTTATTGTAGTAAAACCATGGTTCATTTGTAGTTACTATGGTTTGACTGGAAAAACGTCTCGGTTACGGATGTAACCCTCGTTCCCTGAGTGGGAACGGAGACGTTACGTCGGATGACGACGATTGGGGTTTCGCTTAGAAGCCTATCACCTTCGAGTATATAAAACGAGCCAATGGCAATGAAATGCCATGGGTCTGCGGAATTTGCATAGCGTAACTCCGCCCGCCGCAGGGGGTATATAAGGAAGTACGCTGCACAATGCAGACATGCCTTCGCTGAGGAGCCGAGACTGGCCCCAGGCGTTTTTCAGCGGTACAGCGGAAGTGGCAGGAAGACGTAACGTCTCCGTTCCCACTCAGGGAACGAGGGTTACATCCGTAACCGAGACGTTCCCTTTCGTGGTCACTCCGAGTTACGTCGGATGACGACAATTGGGGTTCCAGTCTAATCACGCCACCTCGGCTGTCTTCCAGTGCCCTGCGTAAGTCTGAGCTCCCTGTTGTGAGACTAGCACGAACGAAGGAGTCCTACTTAACACAGGGATACCAAGGTACACTGGGAAGCATATCTCCAGAGAGAAATATGCAATCATGCCCAGCCATTGATGGGGGGGACTTAGAATACACATATGACCCAGAGGGATGCATATGGAGAATCACTGGGGTGTCCAGCCGCAGGTGGAATTTTAAACCCCAGGGTTGGCAAGGTGGCTTGCCAAGGGAAAGACACACGCTCACAAGGAGACTTACAGTGGAATACACATGTGGGGGTCGCCCAGAGGGGGGACCATGCACATGGAGGCACCTAGTCAAGCGCAAAAGCTGCGTTATGGCAGATTGGCATAACTCAGGCGTTGACGTCACCAGTGCTGGAGGAAACTCAGAGCTTATCAGACTCACCTGAGAAGAAAATCGCACGTATCCCGTCCGTGGAGAGGAATGGCGAGCAAGCGAAGACACCTGAGCAGAATCTAGCACCGGCTGGTTGAAGCGAGTACATGAGAAGAAACTGGCTCTACGCGGAGATTATAGAATCTCGCGAATGTGTTGGGTGTCGCCCAGCCTGCAGCTCTACAAATGTCTGTTAGCGAGGCGCCATGCGCTAGAGCCCAAGAGGAAGCGACACTACGTGTGGAGTGGGCTTTCACACCAAGGGGGCACGGACGACCTTGCTGCTGGTATGCCAAAGCAATGGTATCCACTATCCAGTGAGATAACCTTTGCTTTGAGAGAGCCTTTCCCTTCAGCTTCCCACCATGACAGACAAAGAGCTGGTCTGAGGTCCTGAAACACCGCGTTCTGTCTACGTAAGCACGGAGGGCGCGTACTGGACAGAGCAGTGCCAAGGCTGGGTCTGCCTCCTCCAAGGGCAGCGCTTGCAGGTTCACTACCTGGTCTCGAAAGGGTGTGGTAGGAACCTTGGGCACATATCCAAGCCGGGGTCTCAGGATCACGTGAGAGTCAGCCGGCCCGAATTCCAGGCACGCTTCGTCAACCGAAAATGCCTGCAGGTCCCCTACCCTCTTGATGGAGGCCAATGCAACCAGGAGCGCTGTCTTCATTGACAGGAACTTAAGCTCCACTGATTGCAAAGGCTCAAAGGGAGCACTCTGCAGGGCAGTTAGAACCACTGAGAGGTCCCAAGAGGGAACGAGGGGAGGACGAGGAGGATTTAGTCTCCTCGCTCCCCTCAGGAACCTGACGATCAGGTCGTGCTTTCCCAGAGACTTACCTTCAACTGCTTCGTGATGTGCGGCAATGGCGGCAACATACACTTTCAGGGTGGAGGGAGACAGCCTTCGCTCCAACCCTTCTTGCAGGAAGGAAAGCACGACACTGATCGGGCATTTCGTGGGTTCTTGATGTTTAGAAGAACACCAGTTGACGAAGAGGTTCCACTTCAACGCATAGGCATGTCTCGTGGACGATGCTCTAGCGGAAGTGATGGTAGCCACCACCGCAGGTGGTAGGGTACTCAAACCTGCCTCGTCCCGTCCAGGAGCCACACGTGGAGGTTCCAAAGATCGGGACGAGGGTGCCATAAGGTGCCCCGTCCCTGAGAAAGGAGGTCCTTCCTCAGAGGAATTGGCCAGGGAGGTGCTGTCGCGAGGAGTACTAGTTCGGAGAACCAGGTCCGGTTGGGCCAATACGGGGCAACCAAAATGACCTGCTCCTCGTCCTCCCTGATCTTGCGCAAGGTCTGCGCAAGAAGGCTCACTGGGGGAAACGCATACTTGCGTAGGCCCCGCGGCCAGCTGTGCGCCAGTGCATCCGTGCCGAGCGTGCCCTCGGTCAGGGAATAAAACAGGTCGCAATGGGACGAGTCGTGGGAGGCAAACAGGTCTACCTGTGCGTCGCCGAACTGATCCCAAATCAGCTGAACCGTCCGGGGATGGAGTCGCCATTCTCCAGCGAGAGGCCGAACTCGAGACAGCTCGTCGGCCGCCTGGTTCAGGTGTCCCGGGATATAAATGGCTCGAAGCGACCTCAGATGCTTCTGACTCCATATGAGGAGGTGGCGAGCGAGTTGCGACATACGGCGGGAGCGTAGACCACCTTGATGGTTGATGTACGCTACTGTTGCGGTATTGTCTGATCGGACTAGTACGTGCTGACCCCTGAGCAGCGCATGGAAGCGGTGCAGGGCGAGACGTACAGCCAGCAACTCGAGGCAATTGACATGCCAAAGACGCTGGGGTCCTGTCCAGGAGCCCGCGGCAGCATGACCATTGCACATGGCGCCCCAGCCCGTGTTGGAGGCATCTGTTGATACAACAACATGCCGGGAAACTCGTTCTAAGGGCACTCCGGCCCGTAGAAAACTGAGGTTCGCCCACGGGGTGAAGGTCTGACGGCAGGCTGGAGTCACTGGGACTTGGAGCGTGCCGTGTTGCCATGCCCACCTCGGGACTCGATCGCGAAGCCAAAGCTGAAGCGGTCTCATATGAAGCAATCCCAGCGGCGTTACTGCGGCTGCGGACGCCATATGCCCCAGGAGCCTCTGAAAAAGTTTCAGTGGAACCGCACTCTTGCCCTCGAACTGACGAAGACAAGTCAGCAGTGACTGCGCGCGCTCGCTCGTAAGCTGCGCGCACATGGCGACCGAGTCGATCTCCATACCGAGAAAAGAGATCCTCTGCACGGGGCAGAGTTTGCTCTTCTCCCAGTTGACCCGAAGGCCCAGACGGACTAGGTGCCGGAGCACTAGGTCCCTGTGTTCGCAAACCTGGTCTCGAGAGTGAGCTAGGATCAGCCAGTCGTCGAGATAGTTCAGGATGCGAACCCCGTGTTCCCGGAGGGGAACAAGGGCTGCCTCGACGACCTTCGTAAAGACGCGAGGAGACAGGGCTAGCCCGAAAGGGAGAACCGCGTACTGGTATGCCTGCCCCTCGAAAGCAAACCGTAGAAACGGTCTGTGTCGAGGTAAAATGGAGACATGGAAGTAGGCGTCCTTCAGGTCGATCGCTGCAAACCAATCCTGCGGCCGCACACACTGGAGGATGTGTTTGGCCGTGAGCATCTTGAATGGCAGCCTGTGAAGGGAGCGGTTCAAGACGCGCAGGTCGAGGATTGGCCGTAACCCACCGGACTTCTTGGGTACAATGAAGTAAGGGCTGTAGAAGCCGGACTTCATTTCGGCTGGAGGGACAATCTCGATCGCACCCTTCGCCAGCAGGGTGGCGACCTCCGCTCTCATGACAGGGGCATTGCCACCGACCATAGTGAAGCGGACTCCCCTGAAGCGGGGAGGAGATCTCGCGAACTGAATCGCGTAGCCGAGCCTGATGGTTCTCGCGACCCAGCGGGACAGTCTGGGAAGCTCTAGCCAGGCCTCCAGAAAGTGCACCAGCGGGGTCATACGAACCACAGACGTACCGTCGGTGGGGCAGCGAGGCGGAATGACCGGCACCGGCGAGGGTGGCATAGCGGCCCTGTGCGGGGGCACGGTCATTAACCGCGTCCTGCCAGAGGAGGCCAGGGGAGGGCGCGCGTCCCACGGGGGCGTGCTCTGGCAGGGGTCTGGCGACAGAGGGGGATGAGAGGAGCGTGGCCCGTGGGCGGCGCGTGCTGTCATCCCACACCTCTGGGACAGAGGAGGGCGGCAGTGGCGGGACCCGAGGGTGGCGCGCACTGCGGCCCTCTGGCTCTGTAGGCTCAGGATTGGGGATTTCGATTCTTTCTTTAACCACATTAGGGTGCTGCCCGTCATGGGACGAGCAGCGGGGAGTGGAGAACAAAAGATTCTCCCCCGGCCCTCCACCGGGGGAAGGAGTGGCCCTGCTACCACCTCCTGTAAAGAAAGGAAAGCCAATCCTGAGCTGCCCGTCTCAGGAGCGCCGCTTAGCCTGGCGTTTAGCGGGCCGCGGGGCTGGAGAGGGCTGTGGCGCCTTCCTACGGCTTCCTCCGCGACGCGGCGCCGGTGAAGGCTGCTGCTGGGGCCGTGCGGGAGGGGCGGGAGCCGTGGGAGGGCGCCCTCGGCGGCGAGCAGGCTGAGGATTCTGTACCGGCGGCTGAGCAGCAGCAGCGCGTCGGGGCAGAATGTGCTTGATCGCCTCAGTCTGCTTCTGGGCAGTCGAGAACTTTTGGGCAAAATCCTCGACCGCACCGCCGAAAAGGCCGGCCTGGGATATGGGAGCGTCAAGCAGACGAGTCCGCTCGGGCTCACGCATATCAGCCAGGTTCAGCCAGAGATGTCTCTCCTGGACCACAGCTGTGGACATCACCAAACCCAGGGAGCGCGCGGTCACTTTCGTCGCCCGGAGAGCGAGGTCAGTGGCGGCGCGCAGCTCATCAAAGAGCCCTGGGTCTGTCCTACCCTCGTGCATATCACGGAGCATCTTGGCCTGGTAGACCTGTAAGATGGCCATGGCATGCAGAGAAGCAGCTGCCTGTCCCGCCGCTCTGTAAGACTTCGCCACCATGGATGACGAAAATCTACAGGCTTTGGATGGGTGCTTTGGATCACCACGTGATGAAGCGCTTGCCGGACACAGCTGCATCGCGACAGAACGTTCAACCGTGGGAATCCCAGTGTACCCACAAGCATCAGCTCTATCGAGGGGAGGAAAGGCGGAGAAAGCCGACGAACGATCGCGGGAAGACATGGGAGCCTTCCAGGACCGCGTGACTTCCTCATGCACTTCCGGGAAGAATGGTATTGGGGTTGGGCGGCGACGAGTGTCAGCGGCCGCTCCCAAAAACCAATCGTCCAGCCGCGAGCGCACTGGATCAGGTGGCGGGGACCACTCAATACCAATGGCCGCGGCTGCCCGGGAAAGCATGGCGGTCAGCTCGGGATCAGACTCGGACAATGCTGGCGCGCCCGAAGGCGGCAACACAGCCGAATCCTCACTTCCCGAGGACTCGCGCCCACCTTGTGATGCAGCGATCGACATCGTATCTTCCTCTGGAGCTCCAAACGAGATGCGCTGGGGCTCCGAAGAGAGACCAGCGACCTCAGTTTGAACACTCGCGGGTGCTGATGCTGGAGAGGGGTGTGTGGACCGTGGACGTGTCGGCGGTATGTCCCACACAGTCACCCTCAGGTCACAAGTACTAGCCCTCTCGGGACCAGTAGATCGGGGTGTGGGTAGGGGGACTCTCGCTCTAGTGAGCTCATTGAGTCTCGACCGCAGCATAGAGATGGTCATGTTCCCGCAGTGGGAACATGAGTCATCCACGAACGCTGCTTTAGCGTGATCAACGCCCAAACACGCTAAGCAGAGATCGTGCCCATCAGAGAAAAATATGTCGCGACCGCAACCAGAAGTGCACGGGCGAGGCATCTTTAAAAAGACGTGCCACGTGCAATGCTCTTTTTGTGAGAGGAAAAACTCCGCGGATGTTGAAGCGAACAGGGAGAGACACACTATCTGTCAGATCACTGACCAGATCAGCAGGGTAGTGAGCACTCGCTGAAACCGCCGTCACACCAACACCGGAGAGTTCGCTCGTCTCGAAGGTAAGAGAAGACTAACTCAGAATCTTTGGCTTGCAGGAGTGGAGAAGTTCTCGGCTCCGAAGCGAAAGCATGTCTGCATTGTGCAGCGTACTTCCTTATATACCCCCTGCGGCGGGCGGAGTTACGCTATGCAAATTCCGCAGACCCATGGCATTTCATTGCCATTGGCTCGTTTTATATACTCGAAGGTGATAGGCTTCTAAGCGAAACCCCAATCGTCGTCATCCGACGTAACTCGGAGTGACCACGAAAGGGAACCATAGTTAACTATGGTTCATTTTGTAGTTACTATGGTTTTACTACAAAAACCATAGTTAAACCATGGTAACTATAAAAAAAACATGGTTAAACCACGGTTATTGTAGTAAAACCATGGTTAATTTGCAGTTACTATGGTTTTACTGCAAAAACCATAGTTAAACTATGGTTCATTTTGTAGTTACTATGGTTTTACTGAAAAAACCATAGTTAAACCATGGTAACTACAAAAAAACCATAGTTACTACAAAAAAACCATGGTTAATTTTCGTAAGGGATCACTTGCCACTTTTAACCCTTATGTGCTGTTGGGGATGTTTTCATCCACTATGGGATATTTTTGAGTCTAAATTTGGCCATAACTTTTTCTGTGTTTCAGCAAATGGAATGATTTTTGGTGACAAATCTTATTTTGACACATATTTTGGGAAAATGCTTTGAAATTTTTCAAAAACTCAACAGTACACTGTGGGCAAATTTACTACCCTTTCGTTATGTTTCGTGGCTGAAAACAGCCACTACTTTAAACTGCTGTAAAAATGTATCAGATAAATATTTTTTTCATTTTTTTTTGCATAAATCTATTAATCAACCCCAGTCCTGCTCAAAAAGACTAAATGTTTAAAAAAAAATCAGGATTTTAACTCTTTAATTGCCAAATTCGTAAATGATGTCACTGATTTGGGGAAAAACACACACAAAATGACTCATTTTCAATATAAAATGTGATTGTGGACTGGATTTTTTTTTACCTTTTATCACAGTCTTGGACATGTCAAAGATTAGTAACAACATTGGTTTTGATGCATTGTTAGTTTTTGTGCAGCATCAGAATTTTACTTTTTCTCCCTCATTTACTGTTCGTGGCTGTTTTTGCCCCATTGACTTCCATTATAACCACATTTTTTGATTGCAAAGCCATGACACCATATAATCATGCATTTTTGATTGTTGGTGGTTTTCCCTGTTGGGAAGAGGTAAAATTTGTAATTTTTACTGTTGATAACCAGGTGGAACCATTAACCCTTTAGATAGGCCTGTGCAAAAAAAAAGCTTAGTTTCTGGCTTTTACATGGAGTTATATGGAGTTTATAAGGAGTATAATAGCATAATAAAGTGTGTGTGTGTGTGTGTGTGTGTGTGTGTGTGTGTGTGTGTGTGTGTGTGTGAACTCACCTTGATCCGTCTGAGAAAATCAAAATATGCACCTCAGCTCTCAGAACTACATGGAGTAAACAAAAACAAAGTAAGTGTATTTATGCATCTGCTGCCTTTTGATGGTGAGAAATGCAGACTAAACAAAAACAAAGCAAGTGGATTTAAACGCGTGCATGCAAGCCTGCTGGTCATTTGATGGTGAGAAGAGCAGCAAGCAACATGAGAAAGGGCTTGACTTGTAGTGAAGTTTTAGAGATGTTTATGTAGCCTGACCCTTCCAGCGAGCTGCAGGATGTATCGTCTTCTCCCTCTGACACCACAGACTCAGGAGAGTCAGATCCTGATTTGGATGTGGCACCCTCATCATCCTCTCTAGCTTCCACTGAAGGCGAGGAGGATTCGGAGGATCCTGGATCTGGGTGGATTGGGAGAAACGGCAAAGTGTGGTTTTCCACCAACACGGAGACAACTCCCTTTCTTCAGCCTGCCAGAGGCGTGACTCCAGGGCCGACGCGCTATGCCTTCGCAAGGGTCCAGAACATGGATTCCGTGTTCAATCTGTTTTTTACGGAGGAGATGATTGACCTCATTGTCAGCATGACTTGCGTCAACACATACATGTTTGTACAGTCATACAAACATGTATGACTATGCCTTGTGATGGCATAGCGCGTCGGCCCTGGAGTCACGCCTCTGGCAGGCTGAAGAAAGGGAGTTGTCTCCGCGTTGGTGGAAAACCACACTTCGCCGTTTCTCCCAATCCACCCAGATCCAGGATCCTCCGAATCCTCCTCGCCTTCAGTGGAAGCTAGAGAGGATGATGAGGGTGCCACATCCAAATCAGGATCTGACTCTCCTGAGTCTGTGGTGTCAGAGGGAGAAGACGATACATCCTGCAGCTCGCTGGAAGGGTCAGGCTGCATAAACATCTCTAAAACTTCACTACAAGTCAAGCCCTTTCTCATGTTGCTTGCTGCTCTTCTCACCATCAAATGACCAGCAGGCTTGCATGCACGCGTTTAAATCCACTTGCTTTGTTTTTGTTTAGTCTGCATTTCTCACCATCAAAAGGCAGCAGATGCATAAATACACTTACTTTGTTTTTGTTTACTCCATGTAGTTCTGAGAGCTGAGGTGCATATTTTGATTTTCTCAGACGGATCAAGGTGAGTTCACACACACACACACACACACACACACACACACACACACACACACACACACACACACACACACACACACTTTATTATGCTATTATACTCCTTATAAACTCCATATAACTCCATGTAAAAGCCAGAAACTAAGCTTTTTTTTTGCACAGGCCTATCTAAAGGGTTAATGGTTCCACCTGGTTATCAACAGTAAAAATTACAAATTTTACCTCTTCCCAACAGGGAAAACCACCAACAATCAAAAATGCATGATTATATGGTGTCATGGCTTTGCAATCAAAAAATTTGGTTATAATGGAAGTCAATGGGGCAAAAACAGCCACGAACAGTAAATGAGGGAGAAAAAGTTAAAATCTGATGCTGCACAAAAACTAACAATGCATCAAGACCAGTGTTGTTTCTAATCTTTGACATGTCCAAGACTGTGATAAAAGGTAAAAAAAAATCCAGTCCACAATCACATTTTATATTGAAAATGAGTAATTTTGTGTGTTTTTTTTCCCCAAATCAGTGACATCATTTACGAATTTGGCAATTAAAGAGTTAAAATCCAGACATTTTTTTTAAACATTTAATATTTTTGAGCAGGACTGAGGTTGATTAATAGATTAATGCAAAAAAAATTGAAAAAAATATTTATCTGATACATTTTTACAGCAGTTTAAAGTAGTGGCTGTTTTCAGCCACGAAACATAACGAAAGGTACTAAATTCTAACAATGCACAAGGGTTAAATCAAAGCTTAAAACACATTTTCGTAATGTGGATCAATACAATTTTGAATCATAATGTATTTAATGTATTATACAACTTTGTGTCTGTAATGTTATATTATATTGTTCTGTTCATCACTTTGGTCAACCATGGGTTATTTTTAAATGTGCTTTATAAATAAATAATTTAATTTAATTTAATTTAATTCAATACGTATTTCCAGGTTAAGGATTTATTAGTTTGAATATACATTGGAACAAACACTATAATAACATCTTAGTTGATAATTCAATATACCTACTTTATTTTTGAGAAAACATCCCATTCCATTTAACATTTGAGCAGGAATTGGAGAACAAAAAGTTGATGTAGTAGTAGTCTATTTTACAGTCTATTTTTCTAGTTTATTTTAAACTTTATGATCTATCAAAAACTGGTCAAGGAAATCGTGTCTAAACATTCATATTTGTCTGTAATATATTGGTTTTATGATATATTAATATATGGCATATAAATGTTAATTTGCAGTTTAATACGTTGCTTATTCAAAGACATTTTATTTCAACATCTTTCAGTCGATTTTTACTCATCTCAGTATAGCAATATAGTTTGGGAAAAGCTAAACTAGTAGATGTGTTCATGTAAAAATAGCATGTTTACTAGTGCGTGTAGTAAACAACAGCTCTTGTATTTGAGCTGGGGATCAGAAGGCAGCACTAGCGGGGTTTTAATGGGGATCCCAATCAGTCAGTACGTCGACTACATCGAACGTGACCGAACTGAAAGGAAACGTCTCGGTTACGTATGTAACCCTCGTAGTCCCGTCGCCACTATTGCTGGAACACCGCTGACTCCAGACTCCGTTCATCTCCTCAGCAAAAAAACAAGTGGTGTGCATTTAGCATTGAGTTACAAATATGTTAGACCTATCACTTCTGCCACTAAAGATTGCTTTATTAATAATCTTCCTGATCAGTTTCATCATCTCAGCATTCAAGATAACTTAGAATATCTTGATATTGCGACAGAAACTTTTAACTCTCTCTTTTCCAGCACTTTAGACACATGTAGCAGTCATAGCTGCCTCGTTAATTTTGGTAACAACCTGAGTAAAAATGAATGGTAATCACCTAATTAGATCCAGGTGCGCTATAGGTGCGTGAGTGTGTATAAGGAAGCTATTGCGTTGTTGGAGCGCGTTGAATGCTGCAAACTTGGACGCCGTCTTTTCGAGCTGTTCCCTTATGGGGATCTTTGAGCTGAGCCACGCAGCATTTGGTATGCATCCTGGGCTGTTTATCTATCGTGGTCTGACGTTAGAAGGGCTGACATGTTACCCTTGATTGTCTGATTGAATTTGTTTATTTTCCTTTAGTTTTGTTTTGAAGCCATATTAACCCCTTTGTGAATTGAATTGTGTGTGTGTGTGTGTGTGTGTGAAGCTTTTATTTTAGTCATAATAAAGTATTATTTTCTATATTCACGTCTCTGCTCTATCTTTGTGGGAACAAACCTGTGTGTCCTTATTGGACCATTATTTCCCTGGGTGAAATTCCCAGGGTGGCGTAGTCGGTGTTGTAATTATAATTGAGTCCAGAATAACGAAACCCACCCCTTCGGTGCTACATTCTGGCGTAGTCAGCAGGATCCCACATTGATTTTGCTTTGCGACGTGAATTTGTTTGTTTTTTTAAACAGGGCGGGGGTGTGCATTGAACGTCCTACCTCTTTTCGGTGGTAAGTCTCACTAATTTCTTAAGGATGGATGACGAATTACGTGAACTGCGAGATCTAGTGTTACAGTTGCGGGCTGAAAATGAGAAGTTGAGGCAGGATCGGTGCAGCTGAACCCAGACCTGGTCCGTCTAATGCGTCATCATCATTGCCTATTGACCCTCCGCCTGCAAATGCTGGTGTTCCGGCTGCAGAGAGGTTTGTATTTATACCACGAGATCGTAAGTGTCCCAAATTTAATGGTAGGGCGAGAATGGGTATAAACGAATGGGTTGACGAGGCGGAGGCCTGTTTGAGGGTTCGTCATATGTCCATTGCTGATCGCGCATTCTTTTTATTTGATCATTTGGAAGGGGAAGTTCGGGAAGAAATTTGATATCGCCCAGCGGTAGAGCGGGAAGACCCAGAGAAAATAATTTTTGTATTGCGCGAATTGTACGGTTGTTCCCAGTCTTATGTGGCTTTGCAAGAAGCATTTTTCTCTAGGAGACAGCATGAGGGAGAAACCCTATTGGAGTTTTCTTTGGCACTCATGGGTCTGCTAGAGAGGGTTAAACAGCGGTCGCCTAGTGGTCTGCCAAATGCTGACTCTTTATTGCGGGATCAATTTGTTGAACATGTATGTGAGAGCAGCCTTCGTCGAGAATTAAAGCAGCTCGTTCGTCGTCAGCCAAATTCCACCCTGCTGGAAGTGCGAAGTGAAGCTATACGATGGGAACAAGAAGGGACCCCAGGGGGCGCTAGAGGCCGTAGCCATTCAGTTCTGTCGGTTCAAGGCTTCCAGTATGGAGTGGGGGGAGGTGCACATACAGGGGTTGGTGGTGTACTTCCACGCTCTGAATTGAGCGAATTAAGAGAGATGTTTAACCCCCTGGGGTCGGCGGTATCGCCGGCGATACCAGCTTGCTTTTTTTTTTTTATCAGTTCAAAAGTGATTCATTTTGCTCTGTTGACTTTGATATTACAAACAAGTTTCATACATCAATCGATTCTGTTAAATGTGTATTATTTTTGTGTATACTCACAATAAAAACAAAGTGTTGTGCTTTTTGCCAAATAAAGAAAAATAAACACGAAGCGAGTTCTGCCTTCTCTCTGTCAGTTAAGTCCATTCTGAAACGCGTCCGAAAATGAACAATAACTCAGCGAATACTCAGTCAAACAGGCATACAGACACACAGGCGTGAAGCTTGAATTCTCTTCTTTTAAATGAAGTCATTTATATAAAAAACAAATATTCTCAGCTTGTGAAATCTGTATTAAAAGAGAGCGATTCCAGTCGAGCTCATTCAAATGTAATGTGACCACGCCCCGGAGAGCGCGCGCTATTCAAACGCAAATGAATGAGGCAATCCACGCAAACCTGTGAACGCCCCCATATCAGCTCGAGAAAACACAAGTTTATTCAGATCATTACTTGTTTACACCGTCTCGCAGCGCTGTGAGGAATAATAATAATGGAAAATGTACCTCAGAAGTGCGGGTATTTCGAGGAGCAAGGATCCGACTGAGCTGAGGAATACTGTAGTAAGTTTTTTGGTAACCCTTTCTTTTACAGTCCCCTAATTACTAGGTATTTACCTGGTAAATATATGGTAAGTTATAGTTGGTTATTGGTAATTACCACAGGTAACAAGTATGTAAATGCAGAGAAACTACAAACTAATTACTAGGTATTTACCTGGTAAATATATGGTAAGTTATAGTTGGTTATTGGTAATTACCACAGGTAACAAGTATGTAAATGCAGAGAAACTACAAACTAACTACTAAGTATTTACCTGGTAAGCATATGGTAAATTATAGTATTTTAGTGTGTAATTACTTAAGGTGATTAGTATGCAATTACAGAGAAACTACCAGGGAAAAAAAACACCACTGTTAAATATCAACTCAACAAAGTACTGTGTACTTGTTACCTGTTTAGGTTGGTAATAACTCAGATTTAATTGTGTACTTCCTCAGAATGTAGGCAGACTATTTTTAGAAACACCTCCAGTATTACCCATCAATTCAAGTTAGGTTTGTAGTTATCCTAGGGTTATGTTGGTAACAGTCCATGTTTATTTATTACTATCTTGAAATTAAGACGGTAGTTTCCAATAAATTACCTTGTCTTACATAGTTGTTGTTCATTGCTACACCCATTTATAGAGGGTTTATCAAATAATTTACCTTACACTTACCTGGTAACTACCCCGCAGGAACAGTTTTCCCTAATGTCATGGCACATCTTAAATACTGGGTATGTTCTTGCAAATGTTTTTACAATTTACTCAGTAAGTAAAGTGCAACTGTACTGTAAAATGAAGCCTTGTTTATTTCCATGGTATTACCGGAATTGTACCATATAACCTGATCATTCCCCTTTTCCATATAGGCACAATTTTTTACCTCGTATGTCCTGCAACGTTACCAAGGAAAACATGACAATTTACTCAGTAAGTAAAGTGAAACTGTACTGTAAAAGGAAGCCTTTTTATTTCCATGGAATTACTGGGATCTTACCCTATAATCTGTTATAGCTACATAACTGTAGCTATTACAGATTATAGGGTAAGATCCCAGTAATTCCATGAAAAAAAAAAAAAGGTTTCCTTTTACAGTAACGTTCCAGTTTCACTTTACTTACTGAGAATGTTCAACGTGATCTCATGAGAATACGTGTGTATTTTTACGTAAAGTGTAATTCTACCATACGTACATTTACTTACGTTTTATACACACAGAAACGTATAGTATTTACAGCACTAAAACGTAAAATGTTTGCATAACAGCACAAAAACATAAATTATTTACGTATGAACAACTCTATACCGACGTACATATTTGTACGCATTCTTATTTATGCATATTAAAATCGTGGCATTAATGTTTTGACTCTATTGCATTCAAATGTCTTATCAATTACGTTTTCAGTCGCATTTATGCAGTTTACTCAAGAAATAGACTAATAACATTTCGCTCTGTTCGTGCCTTCTGCTGCAAACTCGTTTCGGAGGATTAGTGTCACAGGGTGACAAAGGCAGGCGGAACTTTTTTTGGAGGGGGGCGTTTCCCCGTCGGAGCATTTCCGGTGGGACACCGGGCCGGTTCCGGTTTTGACGTGATTGTCGATCGCGGGGTAATGAAGGAAGAAACGAGTGTCAGCTGTGAGAGATGAGGGAGATGATCAGCAATTGGGATGCGTGTTTTAACAATGGATATAAAAGGGCATTTTGGTGTGAGGAAAAGGGGTAGGGGAGCACGAGGCACGAGCACAGTTCGAGATGTGAGGCACGCAGCACGTGAGCGGCCGCGGATGCGGAGGGAGGCCGCGGGAGAGAAAGAGAAAGAGAAAGAGAGAGACAGAGAAAACTTCGGCTGGATTGCGGGTGTAAGCCTTGGTTGCACCGTGAGTCTGTTGAATTGCAGTTTTATTGTGGAAATGAGCACGAGTGAAACCTTAAAGTGTGTGGTGGATATGCGAGTGTGGGAATTATTTCTGCTGTTCACTCGCAGTCACAGCTGTCCATTCCTCTCTCTGCCTGAGTCCAGTGAAGAACCTGCTAACGCTGTGAGTTACACGTGTCCATTCCTCTCTCTGCCTGAGTCCAGTGAAGAACCTGCTAACGCTGTGAGTTACACGTATCCATTCCTCTCTCTGCCTGAGTCCAGTGAAGAACCTGCTAATGCTGTGAGTTACACGTATCCATTCCTCTATCTGCCTGAGTCCAGTGAAGAACCTGCTAACGCTGTGAGTTACACGTATCCATTCCTCTCTCTGCCTGAGTCCAGTGAAGACCCTGCTAACGCTGTGAGTTACATGTATCCATTCCTCTCTCTGCCTGAGTCCAGTGAAGACCCTGCTAACGCTGTGAGTTACATGTATCCATTCCTCTCTCTGCCTGAGTCCAGTGAAGAACCTGCTAACGCTGTGAGTACACGTATCCTCCACTCTCTGCCTGAGTCCAGTGAAGAACCTGCCAATGCTGTGAGTTACACGTATCTTCCACTCTCTGCCTGAGGCTAGTGAAGAGCCGGCTAATGCTGGAAGGGCCTGCTAATGCTAGTGAAGAGCCTGCTAATGCTGGAAGGGCCTGCTAATGCTGGAAGGGCCTGCTAATGCTGGAAGAGCCTGCTAATGCTGGAAGAGCCTGCTAATGCTGTGAGTTACCTGTATCAGAGAATGTCTAATAGGAAGAGAATTGGCACTCTCTGCTTACTTCCGGGTTTTGGATTGGTTGCAGTAACACGTCTTTGTCCATGCGGGGGCGCTCGTGAGCGAGTGCAGAATGAATGGAGGTCTATGGCGAAAAACCCTCAAAATCCACTTTTCTCAGGATATAATTTTTTGTCTAGTAATTTGAATGTTGTATTCGAAAGGAGATGCAAAGAAATTACACATTGCTGGGTGTTAGATTTTTTTAGAGCCACTTATTTGGTTTAAAAAGTCTTTTAAAATGTCAATGACGTCAGAATGCTGACGTCATTAGCAGAATGCTAGCGTGTTATAGGCAACAACAACTCAACCTGTAAGAAATCGAAAAGAAATAAGTACTCGTTCATTCAACTTTCGACCTATAACCTATGTTGAACTTGCAAAGCCTACAATAAAATCTGAGATTTCTCAATGGCAATCGGGTGAAAGAGACACATTTAGCCGTATAGCCCCATTGACTCCCATTCAGTCTGCACTCGCTCGCGATCACCCCCAGTGGAATTCTAATGGAACTGCAACCAAAATCAATACAATGGGGCTGAATAGGGAGTGCCAAGGCTCTCCGTAGACGGGCTCTGCCTGTATTCACTCCTCTCTCTGCCTGAGGCTAGTGAAGAGCCTGCTAATGCTGGAAGAGCCTGCTAATGCTGGAAGAGCCTGCTAATGTTGGACGAGCCCGTTAATGCTGTAAACACGTATCTTCCACTCTCTGCCTGAGGCTAGTGAAGAACCGGCTAATGCTGGAAGGGCCTGCTAATGCTAGTGAAGAGCCTGCTAATGCTGGAAGAGCCTGCTAATGCTGGACGAGCCCGTTAATGCTGTAAACACGTATCTTCCACTCTCTGCCTGAGGCTAGTGAAGAGCCGGCTAATGCTGGAAGGGCCTGCTAATGCTAGTGAAGAGCCTGCTAATGCTAGAAGAGCCTGCTAATGCTGGAAGAGCCTGCAAATGCTGGAAGAGCCTGTTAATGCTGGAAGAGCCTGTTAATGCTGGAAGAGCCTACTCATGCTGAAGAGAAACTATTTTATTTATTTAATAAAGAATATTTATTTTTAATTTTGTGTCTGCCTTTCCCTTTGTGCCCACGGCTAGCTCCTCAGGGGCGGCAAGCGAGGGGTGGGCGGCCCGCTGGCGCTCCACCCCGACCTGTGGCATTAGCATGCAGTTAAACAAGAATACACTTTAAAACCTTAAAAGTACCTTATTTAATCGTTTAACCATTTTAATATTTAGTTTATTTACAGTGAGACACAATGCGTTTTCTCCAATAGAACAATAATACACCAAAACCCAACATAAATTCACAAAAGACATCAATTTTATTATAGCCTACTTGATATAATCCAAATCTTTAGAATCCATACGTTTGCAAGAAAGAGATCCAAATTCAGCCCTTTATCCAGTGAGTGATCTTCATCTCCATTTCACAGGCTTTAACAACAGCGCAGTCTGTAACTGTCAAATCCCGCCGCGGACCCGCCCTCGTGATGATGAATTCAAATTCAAAAATTGCGCCCTCAAGAAGCGTTACGACATGTTTTACGGCAGTGATATCAAACGCTCATTGGCTCTCGCCTGTTGGTCTATGTTCGTCACAGATTGCGACATGCCGTATTTCAGTCGGTAAACTATATTTGAAATGGAGAAGCGCGCGCGCCTTCACACAGAGCGAAGCCGGATTAACATTTTCATGGATTAATAACTTAAATTCTGCTCTGTACCTCATTCAAAACTATTATATACTGAAAGAGAGGACTGTGACTGCAACACATCGTCATGTGAACGACTTTTGGTACCGGTTTTGACATTTTCACAATAAATAAATTATTGTGATTACACATATGTTGTTTTTCTTCATAACTGTAGCCTATGTAGTTTTCTATCTTTGAAAATTACGTGTTAATACTACGTACTGAGTAAATTGTCATGTTTTCCTTGGTAACGTTGCAGGACATATGAGGTAAAAAATTGTGACTATATGGAAAAGGGAATGATCAAGTTATATGGTACAATTCCGGTAATACCATGGAAATAAACAAGGCTTCATTTTACAGTACAGTTTCACTTTACTTACTGAGTAAATTGTCATGTTTTCCTTAGTATGAACGTTGAACGTAATGAACGTTGGCTTCATTTTACAGTACAGTTACACTTTACTTACTGAGTAAATTGTAAAAACATCTGCAAGAACATACCCAGTATTTAAGATGTGCCATGACATTAGGGAAAACTGTTCCTGCGGGGTAGTTACCAGGTAAGTGTAAGGTAAATTATTTGACAAACCCTCTATAAATGGGTGTAGCAATGAACAACAACTATGTAAGACAAGGTAATTTATTGGAAACTACCGTCTTAATTTCAAGATAGTAATAAATAAACATGGACTGTTACCAACATAACCCTAGGATAACTACAAACCTAACTTGAATTGATGGGTAATACTGGAGGTGTTTCTAAAAATAGTCTGCCTACATTCTGAGGAAGTACACAATTAAATCGGAGTTATTACCAACCTAAACAGGTAACAAGTACACAGTACTTTGTTGAGTTGATATTTAACAGTGGTGTTTTTTTTCCCTGGTAGTTTCTCTGTAATTGCATACTAATCACCTTAAGTAATTACACACTAAAATACTATAATTTACCATATGCTTACCAGGTAAATACTTAGTAGTTTCTCTGCATTTACATACTTGTTACCTGTGGTAATTACCAATAACCAACTAAAACTTACCATATATTTACCAGGTAAATACCTAGTAATTAGTTTGTAGTTTCTCTGCATTTACATACTTGTTACCTGTGGTAATTACCAATAACCAACTATAACTTACCATATATTTACCAGGTAAATACCTAGTAATTAGGGGACTGTAAAAGAAAGGGTTACCAGTTTTTTTTTTTTTTTCTCAAGTTAATCGCGTTTCTGTTTGTGAATGAATGAACGGCAGAGATGCGCGCTGTTTACCACAGCTCGCAAAAAGACCTTTTAAATTTAAATCGCTTTCTGTGTGTGAATGAATGATGATGTTTTAGCAAACTGTTTTGCTATACTGAGATGAGTAAAAATCGACTGAAATATGTTGAAATAAAATGTAGGCTATTTGTATAAGCAACGTATTAAACTGCAAATTAACATTTATATGCCCTAATATTTCATAAAAACAACGTTACAGTCAGGCGAAATATGAAAGACAACATTTTGTTGACTAGATTTGGGTACAGTTTTTACTGTAGAATATACTGCCACATCAAATAAGCTTTTGTTTAGCAATTTCTGCTCATATGTTATAAATATAATACTATTTTTGTCAAAAATAAAGTCATCAACTAAGATGTTAGCTGTTCCAATGTTGGCTATATTCAAACTAATGAATACATATGATAAAATGTAGGCCTATAATCATTTTTTTACAAAGAAAGAGTACACTTGAAATATTGTTGAAATTGTAATTATTGTTGTAATTGTAACCTTTTTAATAAAATAGCAAAACACATTTACAAGATAGATGTAAGCAAAATCTTAAATGGTCAATATAAGTCTTCTTCTAAATATATCTTTTGTCCTTGCATTGTGGCTCAGTCAGTGTCACACCTGAATGAATGGCTCATTATGCAGAGTGGGTGGGACATTGTATTCTCAGGTGTAAACTACTCCCCCTTCACGCCCCCCTCGCATATTGGCTTTCCAAGCAAAACGTCTCGGTTACGGATGTAACCCTCGTTCCCTGAGTGGGAACGGAGACGTTACGTCGGATGACGACGATTGGGGTTTCGCTTAGAAGCCTATCACCTTCGAGTATATAAAACGAGCCAATGGCAATGAAATGCCATGGGTCTGCGGAATTTGCATAGCGTAACTCCGCCCGCCGCAGGGGGTATATAAGGAAGTACGCTGCACAATGCAGACATGCCTTCGCTGAGGAGCCGAGACTGGCCCCAGGCGTTTTTCAGCGGTACAGCGGAAGTGGCAGGAAGACGTAACGTCTCCGTTCCCACTCAGGGAACGAGGGTTACATCCGTAACCGAGACGTTCCCTTTCGTGGTCACTCCGAGTTACGTCGGATGACGACGATTGGGGTTCCAGTCTAATCACGCCACCTCGGCTGTCTTCCAGTGCCCTGCGTAAGTCTGAGCTCCCTGTTGTGAGACTAGCACGAACGAAGGAGTCCTTTTTAACACAGGGATACCAAGGTACACTGGGAAGCATATCTCCAGAGAGAAATATGCAATCATGCCCAGCCATTGATGGGGGGGACTTAGAATACACATATGACCCAGAGGGATGCATATGGAGAATCACTGGGGTGTCCAGCCGCAGGTGGAATTTTAAACCCCAGGGTTGGCAAGGTGGCTTGCCAAGGGAAAGACACACGCTCACAAGGAGACTTACAGTGGAATACACATGTGGGGGTCGCCCAGAGGGGGGACCATGCACATGGAGGCACCTAGTCAAGCGCAAAAGCTGCGTTATGGCAGATTGGCATAACTCAGGCGTTGACGTCACCAGTGCTGGAGGAAACTCAGAGCTTATCAGACTCACCTGAGAAGAAAATCGCACGTATCCCGTCCGTGGAGAGGAATGGCGAGCAAGCGAAGACACCTGAGCAGAATCTAGCACCGGCTGGTTGAAGCGAGTACATGAGAAGAAACTGGCTCTACGCGGAGATTATAGAATCTCGCGAATGTGTTGGGTGTCGCCCAGCCTGCAGCTCTACAAATGTCTGTTAGCGAGGCGCCATGCGCTAGAGCCCAAGAGGAAGCGACACTACGTGTGGAGTGGGCTTTCACACCAAGGGGGCACGGACGACCTTGCTGCTGGTATGCCAAAGCAATGGTATCCACTATCCAGTGAGATAACCTTTGCTTTGAGAGAGCCTTTCCCTTCAGCTTCCCACCATGACAGACAAAGAGCTGGTCTGAGGTCCTGAAACACCGCGTTCTGTCTACGTAAGCACGGAGGGCGCGTACTGGACAGAGCAGTGCCAAGGCTGGGTCTGCCTCCTCCAAGGGCAGCGCTTGCAGGTTCACTACCTGGTCTCGAAAGGGTGTGGTAGGAACCTTGGGCACATATCCAAGCCGGGGTCTCAGGATCACGTGAGAGTCAGCCGGCCCGAATTCCAGGCACGCTTCGTCAACCGAAAATGCCTGCAGGTCCCCTACCCTCTTGATGGAGGCCAATGCAACCAGGAGCGCTGTCTTCATTGACAGGAACTTAAGCTCCACTGATTGCAAAGGCTCAAAGGGAGCACTCTGCAGGGCAGTTAGAACCACTGAGAGGTCCCAAGAGGGAACGAGGGGAGGACGAGGAGGATTTAGTCTCCTCGCTCCCCTCAGGAACCTGACGATCAGGTCGTGCTTTCCCAGAGACTTACCTTCAACTGCTTCGTGATGTGCGGCAATGGCGGCAACATACACTTTCAGGGTGGAGGGAGACAGCCTTCGCTCCAACCCTTCTTGCAGGAAGGAAAGCACGACACTGATCGGGCATTTTGTGGGTTCTTGATGTTTAGAAGAACACCAGTTGACGAAGAGGTTCCACTTCAACGCATAGGCATGTCTCGTGGACGATGCTCTAGCGGAAGTGATGGTAGCCACCACCGCAGGTGGTAGGGTACTCAAACCTGCCTCGTCCCGTCCAGGAGCCACACGTGGAGGTTCCAAAGATCGGGACGAGGGTGCCATAAGGTGCCCCGTCCCTGAGAAAGGAGGTCCTTCCTCAGAGGAATTGGCCAGGGAGGTGCTGTCGCGAGGAGTACTAGTTCGGAGAACCAGGTCCGGTTGGGCCAATACGGGGCAACCAAAATGACCTGCTCCTCGTCCTCCCTGATCTTGCGCAAGGTCTGCGCAAGAAGGCTCACTGGGGGAAACGCATACTTGCGTAGGCCCCGCGGCCAGCTGTGCGCCAGTGCATCCGTGCCGAGCGTGCCCTCGGTCAGGGAATAAAACAGGTCGCAATGGGACGAGTCGTGGGAGGCAAACAGGTCTACCTGTGCGTCGCCGAACTGATCCCAAATCAGCTGAACCGTCCGGGGATGGAGTCGCCATTCTCCAGCGAGAGGCCGAACTCGAGACAGCTCGTCGGCCGCCTGGTTCAGGTGTCCCGGGATATAAATGGCTCGAAGCGACCTCAGATGCTTCTGACTCCATATGAGGAGGTGGCGAGCGAGTTGCGACATACGGCGGGAGCGTAGACCACCTTGATGGTTGATGTACGCTACTGTTGCGGTATTGTCTGATCGGACTAGTACGTGCTGACCCCTGAGCAGCACATGGAAGCGGTGCAGGGCGAGACGTACAGCCAGCAACTCGAGGCAATTGACATGCCAAAGGCGCTGGGGTCCTGTCCAGGAGCCCGCGGCAGCATGACCATTGCACATGGCGCCCCAGCCCGTGTTGGAGGCATCTGTTGATACAACAACATGCCGGGAAACTCGTTCTAAGGGCACTCCGGCCCGTAGAAAACTGAGGTTCGCCCACGGGGTGAAGGTCTGACGGCAGGCTGGAGTCACTGGGACTTGGAGCGTGCCGTGTTGCCATGCCCACCTCGGGACTCGATCGCGAAGCCAAAGCTGAAGCGGTCTCATATGAAGCAATCCCAGCGGCGTTACTGCGGCTGCGGACGCCATATGCCCCAGGAGCCTCTGAAAAAGTTTCAGTGGAACCGCACTCTTGCCCTCGAACTGACGAAGACAAGTCAGCAGTGACTGCGCGCGCTCGCTCGTAAGCTGCGCGCACATGGCGACCGAGTCGATCTCCATACCGAGAAAAGAGATCCTCTGCACGGGGCAGAGTTTGCTCTTCTCCCAGTTGACCCGAAGGCCCAGACGGACTAGGTGCCGGAGCACTAGGTCCCTGTGTTCGCAAACCTGGTCTCGAGAGTGAGCTAGGATCAGCCAGTCGTCGAGATAGTTCAGGATGCGAACCCCGTGTTCCCGGAGGGGAACAAGGGCTGCCTCGACGACCTTCGTAAAGACGCGAGGAGACAGGGCTAGCCCGAAAGGGAGAACCGCGTACTGGTATGCCTGCCCCTCGAAAGCAAACCGTAGAAACGGTCTGTGTCGAGGTAAAATGGAGACATGGAAGTAGGCGTCCTTCAGGTCGATCGCTGCAAACCAATCCTGCGGCCGCACACACTGGAGGATGTGTTTGGCCGTGAGCATCTTGAATGGCAGCCTGTGAAGGGAGCGGTTCAAGACGCGCAGGTCGAGGATTGGCCGTAACCCACCGGACTTCTTGGGTACAATGAAGTAAGGGCTGTAGAAGCCGGACTTCATTTCGGCTGGAGGGACAATCTCGATCGCACCCTTCGCCAGCAGGGTGGCGACCTCCGCTCTCATGACAGGGGCATTGCCACCGACCATAGTGAAGCGGACTCCCCTGAAGCGGGGAGGAGATCTCGCGAACTGAATCGCGTAGCCGAGCCTGATGGTTCTCGCGACCCAGCGGGACAGTCTGGGAAGCTCTAGCCAGGCCTCCAGAAAGTGCACCAGCGGGGTCATACGAACCACAGACGTACCGTCGGTGGGGCAGCGAGGCGGAATGACCGGCACCGGCGAGGGTGGCATAGCGGCCCTGTGCGGGGGCACGGTCATTAACCGCGTCCTGCCAGAGGAGGCCAGGGGAGGGCGCGCGTCCCACGGGGGCGTGCTCTGGCAGGGGTCTGGCGACAGAGGGGGATGAGAGGAGCGTGGCCCGTGGGCGGCGCGTGCTGTCATCCCACACCTCTGGGACAGAGGAGGGCGGCAGTGGCGGGACCCGAGGGTGGCGCGCACTGCGGCCCTCTGGCTCTGTAGGCTCAGGATTGGGGATTTCGATTCTTTCTTTAACCACATTAGGGTGCTGCCCGTCATGGGACGAGCAGCGGGGAGTGGAGAACAAAAGATTCTCCCCCGGCCCTCCACCGGGGGAAGGAGTGGCCCTGCTACCACCTCCTGTAAAGAAAGGAAAGCCAATCCTGAGCTGCCCGTCTCAGGAGCGCCGCTTAGCCTGGCGTTTAGCGGGCCGCGGGGCTGGAGAGGGCTGTGGCGCCTTCCTACGGCTTCCTCCGCGACGCGGCGCCGGTGAAGGCTGCTGCTGGGGCCGTGCGGGAGGGGCGGGAGCCGTGGGAGGGCGCCCTCGGCGGCGAGCAGGCTGAGGATTCTGTACCGGCGGCTGAGCAGCAGCAGCGCGTCGGGGCAGAATGTGCTTGATCGCCTCAGTCTGCTTCTGGGCAGTCGAGAACTTTTGGGCAAAATCCTCGACCGCACCGCCGAAAAGGCCGGCCTGGGATATGGGAGCGTCAAGCAGACGAGTCCGCTCGGGCTCACGCATATCAGCCAGGTTCAGCCAGAGATGTCTCTCCTGGACCACAGCTGTGGACATCACCAAACCCAGGGAGCGCGCGGTCACTTTCGTCGCCCGGAGAGCGAGGTCAGTGGCGGCGCGCAGCTCATCAAAGAGCCCTGGGTCTGTCCTACCCTCGTGCATATCACGGAGCATCTTGGCCTGGTAGACCTGTAAGATGGCCATGGCATGCAGAGAAGCAGCTGCCTGTCCCGCCGCTCTGTAAGACTTCGCCACCATGGATGACGAAAATCTACAGGCTTTGGATGGGTGCTTTGGATCACCACGTGATGAAGCGCTTGCCGGACACAGCTGCATCGCGACAGAACGTTCAACCGTGGGAATCCCAGTGTACCCACAAGCATCAGCTCTATCGAGGGGAGGAAAGGCGGAGAAAGCCGACGAACGATCGCGGGAAGACATGGGAGCCTTCCAGGACCGCGTGACTTCCTCATGCACTTCCGGGAAGAATGGTATTGGGGTTGGGCGGCGACGAGTGTCAGCGGCCGCTCCCAAAAACCAATCGTCCAGCCGCGAGCGCACTGGATCAGGTGGCGGGGACCACTCAATACCAATGGCCGCGGCTGCCCGGGAAAGCATGGCGGTCAGCTCGGGATCAGACTCGGACAATGCTGGCGCGCCCGAAGGCGGCAACACAGCCGAATCCTCACTTCCCGAGGACTCGCGCCCACCTTGTGATGCAGCGATCGACATCGTATCTTCCTCTGGAGCTCCAAACGAGATGCGCTGGGGCTCCGAAGAGAGACCAGCGACCTCAGTTTGAACACTCGCGGGTGCTGATGCTGGAGAGGGGTGTGTGGACCGTGGACGTGTCGGCGGTATGTCCCACACAGTCACCCTCAGGTCACCCCGGCCACCAGCCGAAGTACTAGCCCTCTCGGGACCAGTAGATCGGGGTGTGGGTAGGGGGACTCTCGCTCTAGTGAGCTCATTGAGTCTCGACCGCAGCATAGAGATGGTCATGTTCCCGCAGTGGGAACATGAGTCATCCACGAACGCTGCTTTAGCGTGATCAACGCCCAAACACGCTAAGCAGAGATCGTGCCCATCAGAGAAAAATATGTCGCGACCGCAACCAGAAGTGCACGGGCGAGGCATCTTTAAAAAGACGTGCCACGTGCAATGCTCTTTTTGTGAGAGGAAAAACTCTGCGGATGTTGAAGCGAACAGGGAGAGACACACTATCTGTCAGATCACTGACCAGATCAGCAGGGTAGTGAGCACTCGCTGAAACCGCCGTCACACCAACACCGGAGAGTTCGCTCGTCTCGAAGGTAAGAGAAGACTAACTCAGAATCTTTGGCTTGCAGGAGTGGAGAAGTTCTCGGCTCCGAAGCGAAAGCATGTCTGCATTGTGCAGCGTACTTCCTTATATACCCCCTGCGGCGGGCGGAGTTACGCTATGCAAATTCCGCAGACCCATGGCATTTCATTGCCATTGGCTCGTTTTATATACTCGAAGGTGATAGGCTTCTAAGCGAAACCCCAATCGTCGTCATCCGACGTAACTCGGAGTGACCACGAAAGGGAACCTGTTTTACACAATTTAAATCAATGTATTGGTTTATGTGAACGATAAAGCAAGACTATTTTCACATAATTTTGAAGCCAGAACTCGAAGCGACAACATCCATTAGTCAAAAGTCTTATTGACACATATTTAGTATGAGTTTTGTGGTCTTATTTCAGCAACTTTCATTTTTATTTTTTCCAATAACCACGCATAAACATTATTCTCTTAAAAATACAAACATCTACATTCATGTTGCTCACATATTATGGTAGCCCTGTTTGTGCTATATAGAGTGAATTTACACCTTTGCCATTATCATGTTTATAAATAACTGAAAAAAGCACAAATGTCAGGGCATGTCAAAACATCCCAAGGGCCCCAAAAACACCTTAGACCCCAGAGGGTTAAGGCACAGCAGAAGCAGCTTGAGCAGCTCACCCAAAGCGTCACAAGGTTGCAAGGACCTTCACCTCGTGTTCCATCTGCTCGTAGTGGCCCGATTATATGTAGGCGGTGCCATAGACCGGGACACATTGCCCGAGAATGTGTTGGGGAGCGAGTGGCCCCTCATTCTAGGGACCTACCCCGTCATGCTGATTTGCCAATGGATGGTAGGCAATTTCGCTTTGGTCAACAGTCGGAAAACTAGTCCCCGCCGGGTCGCGGAGCCACGATCCGGTTGGGGAGAATTGCGGCTCAGAGATAGATTATAGTTCACGCTCGCTACCACAATTGGTGTCTTCATGTCCCCACTTAGATGTCCATATAGGTGAGGCCTGGACCAGTCGATTTACCTTGTGAGGTTGCAAATACGGTTGTAGTGGGGTAGTTAATGCAGTCACGGCAGTCTTTAGGCCATGGATCTGAGTGGTCATGCGATCGCCGGGACGTCGATCCAGTTTGGGTGGGTAGATTGTAGCAGTCATAGCTGCCTCGTTAATTTTGGTAACAACCTGAGTACAAATGAATGGTAATCACCTAATTAGATCCAGGTGCGCTATAGGTGCGTGAGGAAGCTATTGCGTTGTTGGAGCGCGTTGACTGCTGCAAACTTGGACGCAGTCTTTTCGAGCTGTTCCCTTATGGGGATCTTTGAGCTGAGCCACGCAGCATTTGGTATGCATCCTGGGCTGTTTATCTATCGTGGTCTGACTTTTGTTTTGAAGCCATATTAACCCCTTTGTGAATTGAATTGTGTGTGTGTGTGTGTGTGTGTGAAGCTTTTATTTTAGTCATAATAAAGTATTATTATTTTCTATATTCACGTCTCTGCTCTATCTTTGTGGGAACAAACCTGTGTGTCCTTATTGGACCATTATTTCCCTGGGTGAAATTCCCAGGGTGGCGTAGTCGGTGTTGTAATTATAATTGAGTCCAGAATAACGAAACTCACCCCTTCGGTGCTACACACAGTTGCTCCGTTACACTTAAAGAAGATTAAAGAAAATAGTCCAACGCCGTGGTACAACGAGCACACTCAGGCCCTTAAGAGAGCAGCCAGAAAAATGGAGCGCAACTGGAAGAAAACAAAACTAGAGGTATTTCGCATGTCATGGAAGGAGAGCTCGATTGCATACAGAGAGGCCTTAAAAGCTGCTAGATCTGCTTATTTTTCAACCCTATTAGAAGAAAATAAACAAAACCCTAGGTATTTATTTGAAACAGTGGCTAAACTAACGAAAAATAAAGCTTCAAGCCCAGAAGTTTCCAAGCAGCACAGCAGTAATGACTTTATGAACCTCTTCACTGATAAGATTGATAATATCAGGGAGAAAATTATAACTATGCAACCGTCTACTACAGTATCGCATCAGGGAGTGCATTGTAGTCTCCCAAAGAAAAGAAAAAAAAATTCAATTCATTCATTACTATAAGAGAGGAAGAATTTTCTAAACTCGTTAAATCATCTAAATCGACAACATGTATGTTAGACCCTATACCAGCTAAGCTACTGAAAGAGATGCTTCCAGAGGTCATAGATCCTCTTCCTAACATCATTAATTAATCTTTGTCATTAGGATACGTACCAAAAACTTTTAAGCTGGCTATGATTAAACCGCTTGTTAAAAAAACACAGCTTGATCCTACAGAATTAATCAATAACAGGCCTATCTCAAATCTACCTTTTCTGTCAAAGATACTAGAAAAGGCAGTATCTTCACAACTATGTTCCTTTATAGAAATAAATGATATCTGCAAGGATTTTCAGTCAGGATTTAGACCGCTCTCTCAGGATTGAGACAGCTCTCATTAGAGTCACAAATGATTTTATCTTATCATCCGATCGTGGTTATATCTCTCTATTAGTGTTACCCAATCTTAGTACTGCATTTTATATAGACTCGAAAATTATGTTGGCATTAATGGAATTGCATTAGCATGGTTTAAATCATACGTATCTGACCGTTATCAGTTTGTAGCAGTAAATGAAGAGATGTCTCATCGATCACAAGTTCAGTATGGTGTACCACAAGGCTCAGTACTAGGACTGTTGCTGTTCACTCTGTACATGCTGCCTTTGGGAGATATCATTAGGCAGCATGGCATTAGTTTTCACTGTTATTGCTGATGATACGCAGCTCTATATTTCTTCACACCCTGACGAAACTTATCAATTCACAAAATTAACGGAATGCATAGCTGAAATAAACAACTGGATGACTAGCAAATTCCTACTACTTAATTCTGGAAAAAACCTGAGATTCTAATTATTGGACAAAAAACGTCCTCACGTAATAACCAAGAATACTGTCTAACACTTGATGGCTGCTCTGTCAAGTCTTCGTCGTCGGTTAGGAACCTGGGTATGCTCTTTGATACCAATCTTTCATTTTAAAGTCACGTGTCTAGTATCTGTAAAACCACTTTTTTTTCATCTTAAAAAATATACCTAAATTACGTCATATGCTCTCAATGAAAAATGCAGAACAATTAGTCCATGCGTTCATGACATCAAGGCTAGATTATTGTAATGCTATTATGGGTTACATGTAGCAAGCACTGCATGCTAAAGCCCCTGGGGTCGGGGATCACGCTGGCGTGATCAGTTCGCTTTTTTTCTTATCAGTGCAAAAGAGACTCAAAATACTCTGTTGATTTTGATCTTACATATAAGTGTTGTACATCATTCGATCCTGTTTAGTGTCTATTTTTTTTTGTGTATACTCAACAATAAAAACAAAGTGTTGTGCTTTTTGCCAAATAAAGAAAAATAAACATGATGCGAGTTCTGCCTTCTCTCTGTCAGTGAAGTCCATTCTGAAAAGCTTGAATTCTCTTCTTTTAAATTAAGTAATTTATATAAAAAAAACTAATATTATCAGTTTATTTAATCTGTATGAAAAGAGAGAGATGTCAGTCGTTCTCATTTCAGCTCATTAACTGTTAATGTGAACATGCCCACGGAGAGCGCGCGCTATTCAAACGCAAATGATCTGAGGCAATCCATGCAAACGTGCCCACATCAACTCGATAAAACACAAAGTTTAATCAGACTCGTGAACTTTAGGTCGTCTTGCGACGCTATGAGGAATAATACTATCGTAATAATAATCCTGGGAAATTTACCTCAGAAGTGCTGGTTAGTTTCACTTCGAGGAGCAACGGATCCAGCTGAGGACTGTGAATAGTAAGTTATTTATTCTTAAGTGCCTTGTTCTAATCGCGATATGCAATAGTGTTTGTAAACTGCAAATTTAAATATGAATCGCGTGTCTGTGTGTGAATGAATGAACGACACAGCTTGCATCTGTGCCGTATAAGCAACGTATTAAACTGCAAATTAACATTTATATGCTAATATATCATAAAAACGATATGTTACAGACGAAATATGAATGCTTAGACAAGATTTCGTTGATTAGTTTTGGATGGATTATAAAGTTTTTACTGTAAAAAAGACTACTGTCACATCAAATAAGCTTTTGGTTACCAATTTCTGCTCATATGTTAAATATATAGTATGTGATGTTTTGTCAAAAATAAAGTAGGTATACTGAATTATCAACTAAGATGTTATTATAGTGTTTGTTCCAATATTCAAACTAATGAATCATTAACTTTGAAATACGTATGATAAAATGTATACTTTTTACAAAGAAAGATTACACTTGAAAATCGATTTGATTAAAATTACGAAATCGATGTGTTGTGGGTCTCTAGTGTCCCCAGGGTGTGTGTGAGGGGTTTGGCTTGGAATGCCCCAAATATATTTTCATATACTATGCTAGAATTGTCATTGAGGGTGAGTAAAGCGCATGGTGTTTGTCTGTCCCTTTGGATGCAGTCGGGCTGCTGCTCCCGGCACAGGGGGTAGAGTTTCAACAGCTCGTTTTGCAGCTTTGATTTCCTCTCACAGACAATTTCAAAACTTTTAGCTTTATATTCAAACCCGAGTCAGACAAAGATGGAGAGACTCAAGAAGCGTCAACATGTAGACCCCATTTCCGGATGGTTAGTTGATGAATTATGTAGCTTATGCGTAGTTATCTTCTAGTCATTGATTAGCTCATTCTGTCTCGATATGCTATAAATCATATTCCGGGAGCTGGATTTATGTAACTTTAGGGTTTGTGATGCCACTAATCCAGAAGGAATGCCGCACAGTCCCTATCAGCGTTGTTGTAGTCCTTAAAAAGCAATCTCTTTAAATTAAATCTTCAATGCTTGAACTTTGTGTGTTGTAACTTTGCAGATGTTTATGCTTTAACAGCATTACAGAAAAGTGAAATCCATTTAACCCCCCTTTATTACCTCCCATCCGTAATGGTCTCTTCTCTTCCTATTTTCATATTCAGATTGTAGCCATGTTTTAACAGCGTTCATTGCTCATGCATCCAGGGGAATTTACTTCAGATCTAACACTCCGATCTTGCCCGTGGTCTGTCTTTTTCTGATTCACCTCACCTAATTTCTTTACTCTTTCTTAAGCACTCCAAATGACTCTCAAGTTTCTGGTATCACATTAACAATTTCTAAAATTAGCATTACATTTTGTCCCTTCTCATCTATGATTAAATTCCTAAAAATCTGCCCTAGATTCTCAGATCACTTCCCCTATTTTCCTACCTAACGAAGAATCTCTCTCTAAAGCCTGGTTCAGGACTCATCTAGTTTCTGTCCTCAAAAGCTGCAGTTATCTCCCTCCCAGTATACTGGTCATTCCTTCAGGATCGGGGCAGCCACTACAGCAGCTGAACGTGGCATTTCTACTTCAGCTATCAAGATGCTGGGCAGATGGTCTTCCTCTGCATTCGAGTCCTATATACTGTAAGACCCGATTCAAAAACCATCCGTGAAGCTCAGCAAGCTCTCCACCAGGGTTCGAATTACGGGGGAGCTAAGGGGAGCTCGGCTCCCCTGAAAAGGACCTGGGCTCCCCTGAAAGCCTACTTTGAGACATTTAGGGGGAGCTCTAAAACACTGTCCATTTTTTTGTGTCGCATATAGATTTTGATTTTCTGTACATTTTTTGTACATTCTGTACAAGGGAAAACTCCTTTTCTCGAGAATATTGAAGCCTTTATTTTAAAACGTATTGCAGCAGCACAGGCGAGAGCATCAGAGCTCGCGCGAGCGCGCTGATGGGCTGTGCTGAGGCAACTGCACAAACCAATGGCGAGAAAGCAGAAGCACGCGATCCAATAGGAGCGCTTGGCGACCTGCCAGACTCTGCGCGCCAAATAGAAGAGTATAAATACAGAGAAAACTCGCCATATGACAGATCTAATCGACTGAAGCGAAAACACCTGACGTGAGAGAAATAGCACGGCAAGGCAACGCAGTACTCGTTCCCTTATCTCCGAGGTAAGGGAACCGAGGTTACGTAAGTAACCAAGTACGTTCTGTACTGTTTACTGTAAAACTATTGTTTTAAATGCCCGAACATGCACCAAAAGCGTTAAAATCAGTCAGGGAGGATCGGAAAATAGGGCTCCCCCGAAAGCCACTTTGTAATTCGAACCCTGCTCTCCACTAACAGTTCAGGTAAATCCCTATGCAACTACTGGTGGTGGTGTTATGCTCTATATATCTGTCGATAGTCTTGGTTTGATTACTCGTCTGTGTGGCCAACGTGACATTGTCTCAATGTGGCTTAGTTTCCATCGTCTCTGCGTAATCTCATCTCTGTGTGGCTTCTAATGGCCTTGTGGCATATTGTTGACTTGTCCTTTGTGCCGTGCGGCAGTGTGGCCCTTCGGGGCTTAGGTTTTATGTATTCTCTATGGCCTCGTGGCATATCGTTGCCTTGTCCTTTGTGCCTATTGCTGGCAGTATGGTCCTTCGGGGCTTAGGTTTTGTGTGGCCTAGTGGCCTTGTCTATGAGTGTTTTCGTTTATGTGTGGCATTAGCGGCCTTGTGGCTCAGCTGGGCCTTGTCTCTGTGTGGGTCTTCGAGGCCTCGTGGCATATCATTGCCTTGCCCTGTGTGTAAAAAATGGCCAGTGGTCTCGTGGCTTGTTCAGTGTGGCCTAGTGGCCGTTGTATCTGTACAAACTCGTCTCAGTGCGGCTTTAGTGGCCTTGTAGCATATTGTTACCTTGTCCTTTGTGCCGTGCGGCAGTGTGGCCCTTCGGGGCCTAGATTTTGTGTGGTCTCCATGGCCTTGTGGCATATCGTTGCCTTGTCCTTTGTGCCTATCCCTGGCAGTATGGTCCATCGGGGCTTAGGTTTCGTGTGGCCTAGTGGCCTTGTCTATGAGTGTTTTTTGTTTCTGTGTGGCATTAACAGCCTTGTGGCTCAGCTGGGCCTCGTCTTTGTGTGGGTCTTCGAGGCCTTGTGGCATATTGTTGCCTTGTCATATGTGAAAAATGGCCAGTGGTCTCGTGGCCCTTAGTGGCATCGGTTCTATGTGGCCTAGTAGCCGTTGTTCTGTGTGTTTGTTCTATGTGGCTTTGTGGCATATCATTGCCTTGTCCTGTATGTAAAAAATGTCCAGTGGTCTCGTGGCCCTTAGCGGCATTGGTTCTATGTAGCCTAATGGCTGTTGTCTGTGTGGCTATGCAGCCTCAAGGTATAGTTGCCTTGCTTAAAAAAAAATAAAAAAAAAATGGCCATGGTCTCGTGGGCCTTGCGGGCTTGGTTTTGTGTGGCTTTGCGGCCTTGTCCAGTCTTACTTCGTCTTCCATGTGGCATTAGAAGCTGTTGTGGCTGATCGCCAGCCTTGTCTCGGTGGTCTACTAAGGCCGTGTGGCTGCTGCGGCCTTGTCTCTGTGGTCTAGCAAGGCCATGTGGCCAGTGTGGCACTGCTCTGTGGTCCCTATGGCCGGTTCTGTGTGGCCCAGGGTGGCCTGGCTCCATGTGGCCCAAGGTGGCCTTGTTCTGTGTGGCCCAAGGTGGCCTTGTTCTGTGTGGCCCAAGGTGGCCTTGTTCTGTCTGGTCCATGGCGACCTTGTCTCTGTGTGATCTGTTATGGCCGGTTCCGTGTGGCCCAAGGTGGCCTTGTTTTGTGTGGCCCAAGGTGGCCATATTCTGTGTGGCCCAAGGTGGCCTTGTCTCTGTGTGGCCCAAGGTGGCCTTGTTCTGTGTGACCCAAGGTGGCCTTGTTCTGTGTGGCCCAAGGTGGCCTTGTCTCTGTGTGGCCCAAGGTGGCCTTGTCTCTGTGTGGCCCAAGGTGGCCTTGTCTCGGTGTGGCCCATGGCGACCTTGTCTCAGTGTGGACTGTTATGGCCGGTTCTGTGTGGCCCAAGGTGGCCTTGTTCTGTGTGGTCCAAGGTGGCCTTGTTCTGTGTGGTCCATGGCGACCTTGTCTCCGTATGGACTGTTATGGTCTTGTCTCTGTGTGGCCCAAGGTGGCCTTGTCTCTGTGTGGCCCATGGCGACCTTGTCTCTGTGTGGACTGTTATGGCCGGTTCTGTGTGGTCCAAGGTGGGCTTGTTCTGTGTGGTCAATGGCGACCTTGTCTCTGTATGGACTGTTATGGCCTTGTTCTGTGTGGCCCAAGGTGGCCTTGTTCTGTGTGGCCCAAGGTGGCCTTGTTCCGTGTGGTCCATGGCGACCTTGTTCTGTGTGGCCCAAGGTGGCCTTGTTCCGTGTGGTCCATGGCGACCTTGTCTCTGTATGGACTGTGATGGCCTTGTTCTGTGTGGCCCAAGGTGGCCTTGTTCCGTGTGGTCCATAGCGGCCTTGTCTCTATGTGGTCTGTCATGGCCAGGTCTGTGTGGTCCTAGTGGCCTTACTCTGTGTTTCTATAGTGGCCCTGCTCTGCGTTGTCTATAACGACTCATGTTCCCAATGGCTATCTCTATGTACGAAATTAGCTCATTCTCATTTCATGTTCACTATTCCACAGCACTTGCTTCCATTAAAGCTGCATTCAGTAACTTCGGGATTTCTTCGCTGTATTCTCGCTTTTTGCTCGCAGGTTTCTCTCTAGAGCTCCCCCCACAGCTTCGGAATAGATACACTGTTGTAAAAACTCGTTGGCTATTCTCAGACACCAGAGGCTAGCAGATCAACGACATCAAAGCAGATGGGATATTCTTTAAAACGTCTTCTTCATTCGGGTTCGAACAGCGTGAGGGAGCGCAATAATGACGGCATTTTAGCAGATTTCTTTTGGCCGTAAAGCAATTGTTTACATCGCGAGACCTGATATCACGCGAGACTTCCTGGCGCGGCGGCCTTAGGCCCGCCGCCCCAAAGTTGCAAGTGCGTATTTTCCGCTCACGGGCACCAGGGGGGTGCGAAACGACCACCATTCAACCCGAAATAAGTAATATAACCATTCCAATGACTCCGAAGCTGTTCAGTTAAGGTAAAAAAAGTTACTTAGTTCACCTTTAACTCATTTCCTCTAGCTCAATCAGTTGAGCATTGGATTTTATAAACTTAAGTCATGGGTTCCTTCTACAGGGAAACTAGTAATAAGACGTAAGTGTGTCTTGAAATGTAATAAAAGTTGCTTGGATGGAAGCGTCAGCAATGGGCAAAAATGTACGTATATTCAGCAGCAGATATTAAATGCACATGCGTAGTACACATCTACACATAATACCTTTCAGGTTCTCTGTTTCTAATTATGATGAAGTGGCCTCTTACTAATTAGCTATCGGGCTATGAGGCGTTCCATGTTCATGCTTATTATGTTAACTCTTTTTCTTTTATGTTTTAGGAACTTCAGGATACATGACCGGTGGGTATATTTTATTTACCGTTTTTTGGGGGTGGGCTCCGTCCCGGTGGAATTATTCTTCCACCTAATTTTGGGGGTCGGCTGCACCCCTGCCTTCATCTTCAGGCAGGATATGCAGAGTCCGGACCCTCGGATTGCGAGCTACGGACGGGGCCTATGCCAAAGAACTTTATTGCTTGCTGGGCTGTTAATAAATGTATAATTGTTACAGTATTAATTCTCCCGAGTCTTTTTGGTAGAACTAGGTTATTAAGAAATGTTTTAATTAAAATTTTAAATATACTAAATTTCAACTTTATTATTAAAAATTGTTTTGTACAAATGTATTTAATTATATAATAGTGTACATGTATATTATATTAAAGTATCTTTTAGTTTACATTAATTGCTTGTCAGTACATTCGGAAGTACTCTTTTACCATATTTCAAAGTACATATAAAAATGTACTAAAGTCTCACTTAAGGTGTTCCAAAAAATCACTCTTAAATTCAACTAATTGCATTTAATTTTAACTTAATCTGTGATACATTTGAAATCAATTATATGTAATATGCATTAAGTGCGCCGTAAACATTACATTTAATTCACACTTAAGTGAATTCCTTTAAAGTATATTATTTGTGTAATAAGTACACTTTATAAAGGTACACTAAAGTGCACTTTTTTCACAAGGGATGTGTCAGTTGAAGATAATCTATGACGTCCTTACAGATATCTTAAATGGAGTGTTGACTAGTCAAAATATATTTTGAGATATCTCGAATCAGATTTCTTACTAATGCAATTACAATTATAGATATCTCTAATTATCATTCTGACTCATAAAAATACAATTGTAACTATCCAAAATATATTTATGGCTAGTCAAACCATAGTTGTATATGCTAAAATGGCTTGCCATATAAAGATATCTTAAATTTGAATTATGACTATTGGTTAGAGATATCTCAAATTAGAATTTTTCCTAGTGGTAATTCAGTTAGAGATATCTCAAATTTAATTATCAGTAGTAAAATTGTAATTTGAGATATCTCTAATTAGAATTATGCCTAGTACAAAATCATTTATATAGACATTTAATTATAATTCCTACTTGTCAAAACTTATTTGTAGATATCACTAAATATTTCCCAATGGAAGAATATTATTAGTCAAAATAGCAGATATTGTAGATATCTTGAATGTTATTACAATTAGTCAAAATAACATTGTAGATATCTTCAATGCATATTATGACTATTGTAGATAGATAATCTACAATAGATAGATAATACGTTGTAGATAATTCCAATTACGACGAGTCAAAATTGCAGAATAGATATCTAGAATTGGAATTTTGACTAGTCAAAACTAAATTACTACTAATACAGAACAGGGCATTAAATGCTAAACCGGCTTGCCATACATTTTGCTTGCCATATACCCTGTCAATCGGAACGCAGCTCATGTCTCGTCTCATATTTCTACAGCTGTTATCACCATATTAGGAGAGAGAGAGCAAATAAACAACCCTAAACTCTTTACTGCAGAAAAAAAAATTAGTCAAGTTAATCGAAAAAATATTAATTGGTAGATATATAATAGTGTGGAGTACAGCGTGAAAAGAGCTTGAAGAGTTTTCCAGCCACGTCCCCAATAAGGAGTCACTGAATCTGCCGTGAGATTCTAACATGGACTGGTGAGTAGCATGCGCTGCATTCTCATGAAACTTTGATATGAGAAACTACAATAACGTAATACATTTAAGTACTGTGCAGTATATAGACCAATAGCCATTCTTAGAAAAGAATAGTCAAGACAAAGCTTTATTGTCAAGTGTACAGAAAAATTTAATTACTTTTAATTCTTTAGACTAAGACCAAAGGTTGTGCAATTGCAGCGGATATACTGAACCTTCTTTGCAAGAACCTAAAGTTAGATTTAAACATGTTAAAACAGATACACTTTTGGAAGGGGCCCCAAAAAACCCCAAAATTGTTCTGGATTTAACAAGCAGCAAGAAGTAAAAAACCCATTCAAACAAAACAACTAGTAGGGGAGAGTGGGGCTTTTTGAAACACTTTGACTTTCTCAGTTTGTGTAAATGCACTTGGGATTCAGAGAATTGTTTTGTTTAGTACAATTATGTGGTTTTGTTTCATTAATGCAGTGTATACTTTTTTCTTGATAAACCCTGAAGGATTGGAAGTGAAATGTAGTACAATAAGTAAAATTATGTGGTTCTGTTTCATTAATGCAGTGTATACTTTTTTCTTGATATACCCTGAAGGAATGGAAGTGAAATGTAACGTGAGGGGTACATTGTAACATGACCATATGACAGCTTTAAATGTTATCTGATCTAATTCAAAAATATATATCTACAAGACAAACTAAAATATTTTGTCAATAGAATGCAATTATTACCTTTTTCATATAAAATAATGCCATTTTTAATAATTAAAAATAAACAAATTTGAGTTTGACAATAAACACACAGCAAAACACAGCTATACAGCATAGTTCAAAACATAATGATAATTAATAATTTCTCAACATTGACTCAGTCTTTATTTACCTTTTACTCATGGATTCTCAAGAGAATTCTTAAAAGTATAGAATAGCATAGTTCTAACTTTGTAACGCAGTGTTACAACGTTCCCCATCTGCACAAAACTGGGATTTAAACCCGGCTAGTGTCTTCTGCTGGTTAGAACAGTATTAAAGAACTATCTGTATAGATACAGTTATAAGATTAAAGTAATATCAGATTTGTCTAATTTTAATTAAACACAAAAAACATAGATGAAAAATTACCTTCAGTAAGAAATTTACATTTGCTATGGTTAAATGTTCAGTGATATCTTCCAAATATGTTTTAATTTTGGCGCAATTTTTTATCTATATAGTGTTGATATGACAACTAGTAATACACTAAATTTCGTCTTGCTTGCATGTGTGGAAGTATTTAAAACAAGTGTGTTACAACTAGCCCCGTGTTTGTGCCCCGTTCACCCCTATGTCAGTGTAAGGAGGGTGCAATTTGTTTGAAGTGGTCATGAATTGAGGAACTAACTTTTCCATACAATAAGAATATCCTGTAGCCCAGAGAACGACTCGTTGTGGAATGTGCTTATCTAAGTGAAAGACCGCCTATGCAGAAGAAGATAAATGCCTACTTCATCATTGCAACGTTGGCCCCACCCATTAGTGCGTTCAAATCGAAATCGAAGAACAAACTGATGTTTTGGGAGTTCGAAACGGCTTGCCGAAGCAAACTTTGCAGAAAAGTTCGCTCCAGGTGGTCTACCATTGGTACATGGCAATTGTAAGTAAGGTAATCGAAGTGTCTATATACACCAAGTGCAAATAGCCCACCTTGGTAGTAGAAGCTAACAAGTACTAATGTACAAGTACTAACACTAAACTACTAAACACAATGTCTAGATGGGCTAGACCAGGGTTTCTCAAACTCGGTCCTGCACAGTTTAGCTCCAACCCTGATCAAACACACCTGAGCAAGCTAATCAATGTCTTCAGGATCACTAGAAACTCACAGCTAGGTGTGTTTGATCAGGCTTGGAGCTAAACTGTGCAGGACAGTGGCCCTCCAGGACCGAGTTTGAGAAACCCTGGGCTAGACAAAAGTGCAAAAAACACCTGTAATTTGTCTACAGCAGTGGCGTAGGGAATAGGGAATTCCCTTCGTAGAAAAGTAGAAGATACTTCTGATGCGAGTTCAAATCCGCTTTTGCCGAGCTCGTTCTGCTCCCTTTTCCCATTGCATATCAGATTGGAAAGGCATTTATTTTCAATAAATATGAAAAAAATATGTGAAAAGTGGAATCAAAGTGCCTACCGGTTATTTATTAATAAATAAGTGTTTATCGGGTAGTGTTAGGGGTAGGTGTAGGGAGGGCTTTATTCCTGTCCTAATAAGGTGGAATTTATTTAATAAATATAATCATTTACACTCAATATGTTATTAGTGCAGACTGTTTTATAATGTACTAAATTACTGATGTGCAAATAGTATCTAATTAGGGCCCAAGCCCTGAAAGGGCGAAGGCCCTATTGTTTCCGGTAGGATTATTAAGGCCCAAGCCCTGAAAGGGCGAAGGCCCTATTGTTTTCGGTAGGATTATTAGGGCCCAAGCCCTGAAAGGGCGAAGGCCCTATTGTTTTCGGTGGGATTATTAGGGCCCAAGCCCTGAAAGGGCGAAGGCCCTATTGTTTTCGGTGGGATTATTATTAGGGCCCATAGCCCTGAAAGGGCGAAGGCCCTATTGTTTTCGGTTGGATTATTAGGGCCCGAGCACCGATGGTGTGAGGACCCTCTTGGAATTGCTCTGTTTATTATTAGGGCCCAAGCCCTGAAAGGGTGAAGGCCCTATTGTTTCCGGTAGGATTATTTATTATTATTATTAGGGCCCAAGCCCTGAAGGGGCGAAGGCCCTATTGTTTTCGTTAGGATTATTAGGGCCCAAGCCCTGAAAGGGCGAAGGCCCTATTGTTTTCGTTAGGATTATTAGGGCCCAAGCCCTGAAGGGGCGAAGGCCCTATTGTTTTCGGTGGGATTATTATTAGGGCCCATAGCCCTGAAAGGGCGAAGGCCCTATTGTTTTCGGTTGGATTATTAGGGCCCGAGCACCGATGGTGTGAGGACCCTCTTGGAATTGCTCTGTTTATTATTAGGGCCCAAGCCCTGAAAGGGTGAAGGCCCTATTGTTTCCGGTAGGATTATTTATTATTATTATTAGGGCCCAAGCCCTGAAGGGGCGAAGGCCCTATTGTTTTCGTTAGGATTATTAGGGCCCAAGCCCTGAAAGGGCGAAGGCCCTATTGTTTTCGTTAGGATTATTAGGGCCCAAGCCCTGAAGGGGCGAAGGCCCTATTGTTTTCGTTAGGATTATTATTATTAGGGCCCAAGCCCTGAAAGGGCGAAGGCCCTATTGTTTTCGGTAGGATTATTTATTATTAGGGCCCAAGCCCTGAAAGGGCGAAGGCCCTATTGTTTTCGGTAGGATTATTATTATTATTATTATTAGGGCCCAAGCCCTGAAAGGGCGAAGGCCCTATTGTTTTCGGTAGGATTATTAGGGCCCAAGCCCTGAAAGGGCGAAGGCCCTATTGTTTTCGGTAGGATTATTAGGGCCCAAGCCCTGAAGGGGCGAAGGCCCTATTGTTTTCGGTAGGATTATTAGGGCCCAAGCCCTGAAGGGGCGAAGGCCCTATTGTTTTCGTTAGGATTATTATTATTATTAGGGCCCAAGCCCTGAAAGGGCGAAGGCCCTATTGTTTCCGGTAGGATTATTATTATTATTATTATTAGGGCCCAAGCCCTGAAAGGGCGAAGGCCCTATTGTTTTCGGTAGGATTATTAGGGCCCAAGCCCTGAAAGGGCGAAGGCCCTATTGTTTTCGGTAGGATTATTAGGGCCCAAGCCCTGAAGGGGCGAAGGCCCTATTGTTTTCGGTAGGATTATTAGGGCCCAAGCCCTGAAGGGGCGAAGGCCCTATTGTTTTCGTTAGGATTATTATTATTATTAGGGCCCAAGCCCTGAAAGGGCGAAGGCCCTATTGTTTCCGGTAGGATTATTTATTATTATTATTATTATTTTGTCAACCTTTTGGGCACTTTTGGGGCCCTTAACATGCTCAAAAACTCTTGAAATTTTGCACACACATCAGAACCTGCGGCCATCAGGGCCGGACTGAAGCTGGTACCCGGGCGTGGCACGGGGGCTCGACAGCGCCCCCTGGAATGGTGTCCGAAAACTTGGTCTATAAATCAAACACGCTTGCATATAATAATATGAAACTCAGTACACATATAGATCTCATCGGGCCGAACAACTTTCGTGCTCTAAGTTTTACACCAGCCCAACAGGAAGTCAACTATTATGGGTTGTTTGAAAAACGCATCCTCTGGAATTTGAAATACTCCTCCTAGAATATTCGTCCAATCACAACCAAACTCGGTGTGCATGAAGTCAAGACATTGAGGATGCTAAATTGCGGACGGATTTTTGATATCTCGAACGGTTTGGCTGTGGCGAGGAAACGAATTTATGGCGAATAATGGTACACAGGAAGTGTGTTATAACTTCTGCATACATTAACTGATCTTGATGAAACTTTCGCAGTGTGTTTGTTGTAAGAGGCCGATCACAAGGATGTGACTATTGTGAGTCAAAGTTATAGCGCCACCAACTGGCAGCAGGAAGTGTGTCCCTTTCAAAATGCTTTGAAGTCACCCTCTTAATTTTACCCGATTTGCTTCAAACTTTATGTGTATAATGTAAACACACGGCAGATGTAGACCTGTGAAAGGATTATTGATATCTTAGATACTGTTGCCGTGGCAACGCATCAAATTTTAATATTCTTTTCGGATGCGTTTGAGACTCTTAACATGCTTGAAATTGGATGAAACTCGACAGACACATAACACTTATTAGCCAGTAGACATGTGAAAAGTTTCAGAAACGGGCGTGGCAGGGGGGCTCAACAGCGCCCTCTTGAACAGGGTCTGAAAACTTGGTCCATATATCAAATACGTTTGCATGAATTAATATGAAACTTGGTACACATATAGATTTCATGGGGCCGAACAACTTTCCCTCTGTCAAGTTTCACGCCAGCCCAACAGGAAGTCGGCTATTATGGGTTGTTTGGAAAACGCTTGCTGTGGAATGTGATGTACTCCTCCTAGAGAATTCATTCAATCACCTCCAAACTCAGTCAGCATGAAGTCAAGACATTGAGGATGCTAAATTGCGAACAGATTTTTGATATCTCGAACGGTTTGGCTGTGGCGAGGAATCGAATTTATGGCGAGAAAAGAGAAACACGAAGTGGAATAACTTCTGCATACATTAACTGATCTTGATGAAACTTCAGCAGTGTGTTCGTGGTAAGAGGCCGATCAGATCGATGTAGCTATTGTGAGTCAAAGTTATAGCGCCACCAACTGGCAGCAGGAAGTGTGTCACTTTCAACATGCTTTTGACAAAAGTGGGGGGGTTAGTTTTAACTACAGTAAAGAAAAAATAGTTTGTATATTGTTCTCATCAAGCCGGACAACTTTCTAATTTACATTCAATAGCTCTGGCCATCAGGAAGTCAGATATTTTGGTCTGAATGTGATTTTTTTTGCTAAATCAGCCTCTGAATTTTTAGCCACTCCTCTTAAACTATTTATTTTATTCGTACCAAACTTTTTCAACATGATGAAACTACATTAAATATGCTAAATTGTGAATGGATAATAAATATCTTAAACGGTTTTGCTATGGCGAGGGATTAAAGTAATGTCCAAAAAGGAAACACTAAAAATCTTCTAAAAATGTAATTATATACCATTTATTTCTATATAAAAGAATGCAAATATCACAACTAAACCCATTTTATTCTGTTTTTGCAATTCAAGAAGAATGAAAAAGTTAAAACAGGCTATTTAGTGCTATTTGGTTCAACAAAAAAGCAAACATAGGGCTATACTGCCCTCTTGTGTCCAAAAGGACATCAAAATAGTATATAAAACTTTTTACCAGGTAGGCCAATATTGTATTTAAATATACATTTATTAGGTATGTGTCTGAGGATATTTTCCCACCGGTTAATCGACGTGTGACACGAGTGGGTGCTTTTAAATCGCTAATATAATAGTGAAAGAAAAATAATGATAATGTTGCACACACAAATCACACACATGTGGGAAAGAATAAACAACACTAAACCGCCATTAGGTGTCGCCAGGCATCCATCTTAATAAGCGAGTCATTGATTCATTCGTTCAAACGATTCGTTCGAATGAGTCGATCATGATTAAGACAGATGTTTATGGATTGATCATTCAATCTTTGAGTCAACCGATTCGTTAAAAATGCTGAATCGTTCAGTTATGAGAAAACACGTGATAAGTGATGGTTCTGCCGTGATCTTTGTTGAACTATTTTCGCTGCTGAAACAGAACAAAAACAGTCAACATTGCATCTAAAATGTAAGTGACTTAATTGTAACTGTTTATTTGTATGAAATCTAGGGGTGGGAGAAAAAAATTATTCTTAGATGCATCGCGATGCGGACGTGGACGATTCTGAATCGATTCACAAATGTCAAAAAATCGATTCTCTAAAAAAATATTTTTCTAATAACGTAATATTGACGGAAGGCAAAAGGCGGAACTCTAAGCGGACGTGCGTGCAGTCTGTGGCGCGCACATAACAGAGAAGTTTCTTCTGCTCACCAAGGCTGCATATATTTGATTAAAAATACAAACAAAAACAGTAATATTGTAAAATATTATTCCAATTTAAAACAGCTGCTTTCTATTTTAATATATTTTAAACTGTTATTTATTCCTGTGATCAAAGCTGAGTTTTCAGCATCATTACTCCAGTCGTCACTGTCACATGATCCTTCAGAAATTATTCTAATATGATGATTGATACTCAAGAAACATTCATTATTATTTTAAATGTCGAAAACAGTTGTGTACAGTCTTTGATGAATAGAAAGTTCAAAAGAACAGCATTTATCTGAAATCTAAAGCTTTTGTAACGTTAAACACTACCGCTCAAAAGTTTTGGGTTAGTAATAATTAAAATGTTATTTTTGGGGTAAATAAATAAAATAAATCAGTACTTTTATTTATGAAGGATGTGATCAACAGTTACAGTAAAGACATTTATAATGTTAAAAAAATATATATTTGAAATATATGCTGTTCTTTTGAACTAACATTCATCAAAGCATTTTGAAAAAAAAAATCTGTACACAACTGTTTTCAACATTGAAAATAATAATGAATATTTATTGAGCATCAATCATCATATTAGTATGATTTCTGAAGGATCATGTGACACTGAAGACTGGAGTAATGATGCTGAAAACTCAACTTTGATCACAGAAATGAATTACTATGTAAAATATTTAAAAATTGAAAACAGCTGTTTTAAATTGGAATAATATTTCACAATATTACTGTTTTTGTTTGTATTTTTAATCAATAAATGCAGCCTTGGTGAGCAGAAGAGACTTCTCCTAAAAACATTAAAAATCTTACTGACCCCAAACTTTTGAACAATAATATATATATATATATATATATATATATATATATATATATATACATATATATGTATGTGTGTGTATGTATGTATATATATATATATATATATATATATATATATAAATATAGCTGCGAGCAGCGATGGAGGGCCCAAGCCGGCGGTACCGCCACCCCGGTGCCTTTAGGTAACTAAAGGCACCGGGGTTGCGGTGCCACCGGCTTGGGCCCGTAATCGCTGCTCGCAGCTATATTTATATATATATATATATATATATATATTTATTATTGTTCTTCAAGGGTTCGGGGGCTTTTGGGGCCTTTAACGTGCTCAAAAACTCATGAAACTTTGCACGCAGGTCAGAACCCGCGGCCATTAGGGCCGGGCTGAAGCTGGTACCCGGGCGTGGCAGGGGGGCTCAACAGCGCCCCCTAGAACACAATCTTAAATCTTGGACACATACAAGAACGTATTAGTATGAAACTCGGTACACATATAGATCTCATCGGGCCGAACAACTTTCGCACTCTAAGTTATTAGCTCTGCCCAACAGGAAGTCAGCTATTATGGGTTGTTTGAAAAACGCATGCTGTGGAATTTAATGTACTCCTCCGAGGGAATTGATCCGATCCACACCAAACTCGGTCAGCATGAAGTCAAGCCATTGAGGATGCTAAATTGCGGACGGATTTTTGATATCTCGAACGGTTTGGCCGTGGCGATGAAACGAATTTATAGCGAGAAAAGATAAACAGGAAGTGTGTTATAACTTCTGCATACATTAACTGATCTTGATGAAACTTCCGCAGTGTGTTCGTTGTAAGAGGCCGATCACATGGATGTGACTATTGTGAGTCAAAGTTATAGCGCCACCAACTGGCAGCAGGAAGTGTGTCACTTTCAAAATGCTTTGAAATCACCCTCTTATTTTTACCCGATTTGCTTCAAACTTTATGTGTATAATGTAAACACACGGCAGATGTAGACTTGTGAAAGGATTTTTGATATCTTTAATACTGTTGCCGTGGCAACGCTTCAAACTTTAATATTCTTTTTTGATGCTTTTGAGACTCTTAACATACTTGAAATTGGATGAAACTCGACAGACACATCACATTTATTAGCCAGTAGACATGTGCAAAGTTTCAGAAACGGGCGTGGTGAGGGGCTCAGTAGCGCCACCTTTAGTCAAAAATGGGGGCTTAGTTTTAAGTAGAGTCACAAAAATCGTTATGTATATTGTTCTCATCAAGCCGGACAACTTTCTAATTTATAGTCATAAGCTGTGACCAACAGGAAGTGAGATATTTTGGTTTGAATGTGATTTTTTGTAGAATTCTCTCCCTCTCTCTCTCTGCCTCTGCGTCTCTGTGTGTGTGAGGGGTGGGGGGATTTGTCTTTTGAGTGAGATTTGTTTAAAATTCCTGTTTTTCAAGGTTTCAGGGGCTTTTGGGGCCTTTAACGTGCTCGAAAACTCTTGAAACTTTGCACACAGGTCAGACCCCGCGGCCATCAGGGCCGGGCTGAAGCTGGTACCCGGGCGTGGCAGGGGGGCTCAACAGCGCCCCCTGGAATGGGATCCGAACACTTGTCCATAAATCAAACACACTTGCATGTAATGATATGAAACTCGGTACACATATAGATCACATCGGGCTGAACAACTTTCGTGCTCTAAGTTTTACGCCAGCCCAACAGGAAGTCGGCAATTATGGGTTGTTTGGAGAACGCTTGCTGTGGAATGCGAAGTACTCCTCCTAGAGAATTCATCCAATCCCCACCAAACTCGGTGTGCATGAAGTCAAGACATTGAGGATTCTAAATTGCGGACGGATTTTTGATATCTCGAACGGTTTGGCCGTGGCGAGGAAACGAATTTATGGCGAGAAAAGAGAAACACGAAGTGGTATAACTTCTGCATACATTAACGGATCTTGATGAAACTTCACCAGTGTGTTCGTGGTAAGAGGCCGATCAGATGGATGTAACTATTGTGAGTCAAAGTTATAGCGCCACCAACTGGCAGCAGGAAGTGTGTCACTTTCAAAATGTTTTTGACAAAAGTGGGGGGGTTAGGTTTACCCACAATTACAAAAATCAGTAAGTATATTGGTCTCATCGAGCTGGACAACTTTCTAATTTGAGGTCATTAGCTTGGACCAACAGGAAGTCAGATATTTTGGTTTGAATGTGGATTTATTTGCAAATTCAGCCTCTGCTTTTTACCCACTCCTGCTAAGTGTTTTTTTTTTTTATTCACACCAAACTTTTTCAACATGATGAAAATACATTAAAGATGCTAAATTGAGAACGGATATTGAATATCTCAAACGGTTTTGACATGGCGAGGGATTAAAATAATGTCAAAAAAGGAATCAGAAAACATCTCATATATTCTTAAAATTTAATTATACACCATTTATTTTTATATAAAATAATACAAATATTAGAACTAAACCTATTTTATTCTGTTTTTGCAATTCAAGAAGTATGAAAAAGTTAAAAACAGGCTATTTAGTGCTATTTGTTTCAACAAAAAAGCAAACATAGGGCTATACTGCCCTCTTGTGTCCAAAAGGATATCAAAATAGTATATAAAACGTTTTACTAGGTAGGCCTATTGTATTTAAATATAAATTTATTAGGTATATGACTGTGAGGATATTTTCCCATCGGTTAAGCGACGTGTGACACGAGCGGGTGCTTTTAAATCGCTAATATAAAAGTGAAAGTAAAAAAACGGACGTCCGCACGGACATTGATAATGGTGCACGTTGGAAAGAATGATACTTTTAAACATAACACTAAACCGCCATTAGGTGTCGCCAGGCGACCATCTTAATGAGCGAGTCATTGATTCATTCGTTCAAACGATTCATTCCAATGACTGAGTCATTCATGATTGAGACAGATGTTTATGGATTGACCATTGAATCTTTGAGTCAAGCGATTCGTTTCAAAGTGCTGAATCATTCAGTAATAAGAAAACAAGTTGCTGTGATCTTTGTTTAACTATTTTTGCTGCTGAAACAGAACAAAAACAGTCAATATTGCATCTAAAATGTAAGTGACTTAATTGTAACTGTTTATTAACCTGTTGTATGAAATCAATGTCACAGTTTCAATTGTGATTGTATTCAGGAAATAGTTGCCTACTCGTCAAGTGAGGTTGCTTAACTCTATCATATGTTATAAAATATATAAAAACTCCATATTTGTAATTTTTATAGTCAGTATGTTGTTAACTGGGTTGCTTTTTTGTGTGCTGCGCTCATTTGTTTACAATTCTCCTGGAGAAGCAGCATGAGCCTCAGCAGTGCAACCTTGTTACCATTGATCAGTAATACATTTATTATTAACTGCTGATTGCAACTTAAAATGAATGTAATGAAATTAGAATAATCTCTCGTTTTAGTGATTCCCAAGTTATTTTTTTGTTATTGACGTTCTAATCAGGCTATACTTTGGTCGCGCAAGTAAAATTCTCTTTCAGGTAGGCCTATTGTATTTATATATAAATATATTAGGGATGTGACTGTGATAACATTTTCCCACCGGTTAATCGACATGTGACACCGCTGAGGGCTTTTAAATCGCTAACTATAGTATACTATATACTAGTAAAATACAGACGTCCGCACAGACATTGATAATGGTGCGGAGTAGAGCGAGCATTTTCAATGTATTCCTATGGATGTAGGAATTAACTAAAACATTTTATTTATGTTTTTGTGTCCACTGTTCAACCGCAACCGCGTCACACACACATTCCAGAATTGCAATCTTGACATTCATTATAGCCCTAATACAATATAATAATAAAAATAGTCAACCTAACATAAACGAATTACACTGCTCTGTTTAAATAGTCAGTAGTACAATCTGTACCATTCACAGTAAGCAGAGCTCCACTGTGATGTTTCCAAGCACATTTTTGCGCGCGTGAAGAGGATGATTTTTTCCATCGATATTGGAACACGAGTGAAGTACAAAGCCTATAATAAAGAATAGTTTAGCATCCAAATACATCGCAAAAATTGAAACATTTTGATTCTAATGAGAGGGTTACGTGA